>NC_047587.1:5432500-5647500 GCF_011004845.1 Esox lucius | reverse complement strand
GTTCGTGCAAGTGTCTGTAGAGCAGAGTCAACGTGGTATCCTGTGTTGGTTCCCAGCCCATGGCAAGGATCCAGGAGGAGATCAGGTAGACCGACACTGATCTGAGGGAAGGACACTCTGAGGGCAGCACAGCATTTCACAATCCCAATGACAGCATAAGCAGATTTCTTCAAACCTCGCCACTGATGTCAATGAATCTGGGGGTCTCGATAAACATTTTCAATAGAGTCATTTCATACAAAGCTAAGACAACCCCATGTTCTTCTCTCTCTCTCTTTCAATCTATCTCTCTCACCCTGGTGAAACACTGCTGAAATGGTTCAACAGCTGCAAAAGTTCTTTGTAATGGGGTGGAAATACCAAAACTGACAAAAACACAAAATGAAGTGGAATGGCTAAAGTATGAAAATAGAGATGTAAAATATTGTTCATTTGTGTATTGTAGGTGTTGTGATTTTTCTTTCATACTGAAAGAGGTCAAGAACATTGATGGCTGATGTACCTCTCTCTGTTGTATCTTATCTCTAGTCTGCTCCAAAACGTGAGCATAAGAGCTGGGTTCCCCAGGGTCTGAAAGTCCTCAGAATGCTGATCCCTCTATTCAACATGTCAGCTGTCCTGTTTTTAATGCAGTATATCTATAATATTGTACAAAACCACTGTGGTTGACAAAACATCAGTAGCACAGAGGAAATTATGTTGCAAAATAACAAGAGGAAAACAATAATTCTGTCACTTCTGTGAGCCCTACATCTGTGAGCTCAGGCCACCACAGAGTAAGATCTGTACCATCACAGAAAGTCTGGAATCCCAGCAATGACCACAAACAAATAATGTGCGCAAACCCCACCCTTTATCTATATAACCTATTACGTACACATTAAATGAACTTAGCCCTAATGCTTAACTCTAACCCTGAACTCTAAACACAGGGCCAGTTCTGCAATATTCATAAGCGACATAAGCTTGGGGAACCCGGACCGTTACGACGGTCTTACGTCCTGATTCCGTTCACCCGCCTTACCTGGTGTCTCCAACCCCCACCAGATGTCTCCACCCCCCACCAGGTGTCTCCACCCCCTACCAGGTGTCTCCACCCCCCACCAGGTGTCTCCACCCCCCACCAGGTGTCCCCAACCCCCACCAGATGTCTCCACCCCCCACCAGGTGTCTCCACCCCCCACCAGATGTCTCCACCCCCCACCAGGTGTCTCCACTCCCCACCAGGTGTCTCCACCCCCCACCAGGTGTCTCCACCCCCCACCAGGTGTCTCCAACCCCCACCAGGTGTCTCCACTCCCCACCAGGTGTCTCCACCCCCCACCAGGTGTCAAATGATGGAATGGTATAGTACCACAACCTATCCAGGAGGTGGCATGAGGAAGTACCACAACCTATCCAGGAGGTTGCATGAGGAAGTACCACAACCTATCCAGGAGGTGGCATGAGGAAGTACCACAACCTATCCAGGAGGTGGCATGAGGAAGTACCACAACCTATCCAGGAGGTGGCATGAGGAAGTACCACAACCTGTCCAGTAGATGTTAGCAGTCCTGGTCAAATAACTAAAACACTAAGGAACAAAGGCACAGATTAAGCTTAAAGGCAGCTAATGTTTCTATTGAGCTTGATTTTTTTCAGAGGGCTATGCTTAAACACTGTCCATGAAACTAGCCCTCAAACATCTTCTGGAACACTTACAAACAGATCAATCTTCTCCTGGATAGCAGAAAGGAGGAATATAGAAAAGTTCTATTCTAGTGTCGCCCTCATTTTGTTATATCTCATTTGTGATTTAAAACCCTTCTTCATCACAACAAATCACAGGGGACCAGGAGTTACATAACGACGCTTGCTTAACCAGGAAGTCCAGACCAAAAATGACATATGCAGTAAGGAACTCCCTCTCTAGCTTTCTACGGGGACTGGGTTTACAAACAAAGGTCGGGGTTTGGGGTCTAAGGATGCACCTCGTACACATCCACAGCACAAAGGAACGGTCAAAGAAACTCCACGGCATGCTGGATCCTTGTTTACTCTCTAACCCAAGCATTGGTGAAACGCCAAATGTGCAACTGAACCTGTGTAATGTGAGCCACAAAACTACAGTATATGCTGTTGTTTGATTTCCACATGAGTCTGCCTGTCCAACCAGGATTCTGTTCAAGGGTATTTCTTTATTTCTATTGTTTTCCACATCAAAAACAATGAAATAACACATGGAATCATGTAGTAACCAAAATATTGCTAGGCAGATCAAAACACATTTCGTAGTGTAGTAGCCACCCTTTGCCTTGATGACAACTTTGTACACTTGACATTTTCTCAACCAGCTTCATGAGGTAGTGCTACGTGATTCCATATCTGTTATTTCATAGTTTTGATGTCTTCACTGTTGTTCTACAATGTGGAAAACAGTAAAACTAAAGAAAATTCCCTTGAATGAGTAGCTGTCCAATCTTTTGACTGATACTGTACATTTTGTACCACTCAACATACAAGTCATAGCTACTCAATATGTGAATGTGCATGGCTAAATCCTACCTCTGGCCCGGGAGAGAAACATTTGGCCTGGGTTGGGTCCTCCAAGCTGACGTCCAGGATCAGGGGCTTAAGTAAGGCCAGGGCAGCTGCCTCACTGACAGCCTCAAGTCTCTAATGAATGACAGCTATTCAGTCCCCCTGTCCACCGTCTGATCACATGAGCCTGCCTCCCACTCAGCCACAGAGCTGCACAATATCAGGCAGTGTCCCGCAGATACAGTACTGGTCAGCAGAGCGAAGGAGGGACGGGGGGGAGGGGGGGGGGGGCAGGGGGGGGCAGGGGGGTTGATGTGTGGTTGACCTGGAAGACTAATGACAACAAAGCAACATGCAGTGCAGCATGGACATGGGCTCTCTTGTGTGGTGTCTTGAGTGGGTTTAAACTACATTCAGCAGAAAGCCTGTGACGAAGGTTGGACCAAGACACAAAGAGCGATGTGAAGTTATTATGTACTAGTAAACCACTGATTAAGGTGTAGTATGCCTCTGGTAAGGAACACTGTCTGTAGGAATGCAGCACTGACATGTTCTTTTCTTCCAGTACAGTCAGTGGGTTGGGTTCATGCTTTGCCTTCATCCACCCAATCTCTCTCTGCCTCTCTCTCTCTCTCACTCTCTCTCTCTCTCTCTCTCTCTGTCTCTCTCTGTCTCTCTCTGGGGTTCAGATCTATTTTCCAACCATCACTGCAGTGTGTGTGTGTATGTGTCTGTGGTGTGTGTATGGATGTGGTGTGTGTGTGTGTGTGTGTGTGTGTGCAGTGCGTCGTACATGGGATGTCTTGTGGCGATGTAGTGTTAAAACGGTTCCAAACACAGCCTTTCATAACACCTCCACCCACGGTACTCCCAGAATGCACACCACGTCAGCAACCACGTCAGCCAGAAAAATGTGAAATATGACCCAGTTACACACAGTACATTTAACCTTCCTAGGGGCTAGTGGTGGAAGTACTGTAGGATGACTGATATTAGGGTGGGGAGGCATTATCATAATGTACAGCTTTAACAACAGCAGACTGTGATAATATCACAATGTCACTGTGAGAAACAGAGAAACAATGGAGGAGGAGAGGAGAAGGAGAGGGAAACAGACAGAGAAAAGGGAGGAGGGAGGAGGAGAAGGAGAGCGAAACAGACAGAGAAAAGGGAGGAGGAGAGGAGGAGGAGGAGATAAGAAGCCAGCCTTTCTGGATTTAATAATGATTGAATAACTGATATCGGAGGGCTCCATCTAATGTTTGCTCTCCAGTCACTTCTAACTCTGTGGTATTAAACACATGCTTTCGACATCACTGACAGGAGGTGGAATGAGTGGTTGAAGCATATAGCCTTCAGATGCTGTTACTGCAGCGTCTTTTACTAGCTGCTCACATTGATTTATGAACTATCTTTAATGCAGCAGAATATCAACACGATCTCCATTTGAATATCTCAGTCAAGCTGAAGCATGAGTTTCATGTCACCTGTTGTGACAGGACCAGGTCTGTTTCTGAAACATAAACAGAGCTGGCGAGGAGCATCGATTACGAGCACAACATCCCCCAGGGTGTTTCTCTGCAGCAGTCTGGCCATTGACATGTCACTGCGTAAACCGTTGATTCCAGATTGTGTCACCGTTCCACCATTCCACAACAATGATCATTCATTTGCCACTCCAAAAACACATTCAACACATATACTCAAATAACAAATGCAAACTCTCCCTCACTCCACTCACAAACACACGCGCACGCACACTCACCATTTTTTCAATAAGATGGTGCGTACGGACACCCACTAGGCCACTTTCTCGACTGTCACATCTGTAAATGGTATCCTCCAGAGCACGACATCACACAGCCACACAGCAGCGCAGAGAAATGGAACATAGACTTACAGTGCTGGATCCTGAGGCTCAGTGAACGCACTGCTATCGCCCCGATTCCCTCTGTGGCGCTGTTGGTCTAGGATGGCTGCCAGAAAGTTCCCTCACTAACACTCCTCCTCCCGTCCTTCACACAGATGGAAGAATAGCAACCACGCAGAGAGATCTGCAGTGCTGCTCGGGCTGTGCCAGTACGCTGGTGCCTCTCTCTCTCCCTTTGCTTTCTCCAAGGTCAAGGAACGATCTGCCTAGCTAAAGGGGGTGGCTCCTCCCACAACAGAGAACAGTCTGTCACAGCTCAACAACACTCGTCTCCCCTCTCTTCTCTGCCCCCCCAAACACAACTGCCACCCACCACCCTGGCAGTAATTAGCCCATCATGAGCAAGATTAACGCAGTCTCTCCTCTTCTTCTAGGAGCCACAGTAACATCAGAGAGGATTATTAGTAGACAGGTCCAGGCCACTCAGGCTCAGAGAGCAGGAGCAGCAGGAGGACAGGGCATCGACTCGGAGGGGGGTCTTTAGAGGTTGGCTGCTGGGTCCCTTTGTCCAGAAGCCTGATCACGGAGGACAGATAAATCAGTGGAGCTGCATCATGTCAGAGTGGATGATTCTGGCACTCAGCATCACAGGACCCCTGTTGAGTCCTCAGTGTGTCGCTCCTGGAGGCTTAGTGTGTCGCTCCTGGAGGCTCAGTGTGTCGCTCCTGGAGGCTCAGTGTGTTGCTCCTGGAGGCTCAGTGTGTCACTCCTGGGGACAGTGTGTCACTCCTGGAGGCTCAGTGTGTCGCTCCTGGAGGCTTAGTGTGTCGCTCCTGGAGGCTCAGTGTGTCGCTCCTGGAGGCTCAGTGTGTTGCTCCTGGGGACAATGTGTCACTCCTGGGGACAGTGTGTCACTCCTGGGGACAGTGTGTCACTCCTGGAGGCTCAGTGTGTTGCTCCTGGAGGCTTAGTGTGTCGCTCCTGGGGACAGTGTGTCACTCCTGGGGACAATGTGTCGCTCCTGGGGACAGAGTGTCACTCCTGGAGGCTCAGTGTGTTGCTCCTGGAGGCTTAGTGTGTTGCTCCTGGAGGCTCAGTGTGTTGCTCGTGGGGACAGTGTGTCACTCCTGGGGACAGTGTGTCACTCCTGGGGACAGTGTGTCACTCCTGGAGGCTCAGTGTGTCGCTCCTGGGGACAGTGTGTCGCTCCTGGGGACAGTGTGTCACTCCTGGAGGCTCAGTGTGTCGCTCCTGGAGGCTTAGTGTGTCGCTCCTGGGGACAATATGTCGCTCCTGGGGACAGAGTGTCACTCCTGGAGGCTCAGTGTGTTGCTCCTGGAGGCTCAGTGTGTTGCTCCTGGAGGCTCAGTGTGTTGCTCCTGGAGGCTCAGTGTGTTGCTCCTGGGGACAGTGTGACTGTCCTGAAGGCTCAGTGTGTCTTCAGGACAGTGTGAACAGTGTTCAATAATAAATGACATATTCATGGTCATCAGTCGGAAAAGGGTGGCTTGCCCACTTCAGGTTGGTGGAGAGTGCCTGCCTCAAGTGGAGGAGTTTAAGTATCTAGGGGTCCTGTTCACGAGTGAGGGAAGGATGGAACGGGAGATTGACAGACGGATCGGTGCAGCTTCTGCAGTAATGCGGTCGATGTATCGGTCTGTCGTGGTGAAGAAAGAGCTGAGCCGTAAGGCGAAGCTCTCGATTTACCGGTCAATCTACGTTCCTACTCTCACCTATGGTCATGAGCTTTGGGTCATGACCGAAAGGACAAGATCCCGGATACAGGCGGCCGAAATGAGCTTTCTCCGCAGGGTGGCTGGGCGATCCCTTAGAGATAGGGTGAGAAGCTCGGTCACCCGGGAGGAGCTCAGAGTAGAGCCGCTGCTCCTCCACATCGAGAGGGGTCAGCTGAGGTGGCTTGGGCATCTGTTTCGGATGCCTCCGGAACGCCTTCCTGGGAAGGTGTTCCGGTCCCGTCCCACCGGGAAGAGACCCCGGGGAAGACCTAGGACACGCTGGAGGGACTATGTCTCCCGGCTGGCCTGGGAACGCCTCGGTGTCCCCCCGGAAGAGCTGGAGGAAGTGTCTGGGGAGAGGGAAGTCTGGGCATCCCTGCTTAGACTGCTGCCCCCGCGACCCGGCCCCGGATTAAGCGGAAGATGATGCGATGCGATAACTTTGATATTTAAAAGAATGGCAGATATAAGATCAATAGATACTAATCAATCAGATTCTACCACAACCCGATTAGCCAGGAAATCAATGTGAGCAACAGAAGGGTTATCTGCAGCTTTGTAAAGGCAGCTTAGAATTAGGAGATCTATGTTGTAGATCTATAGGCCCTACACATAAAGGGCTTAGCTGCGCAGCGTAAGCTGATCCGATCAGCTGGGGCAACAGAGAGACCTAACCCTCTGATGGTCAGGTCTACTGGAGGGGTTAAAAAGATCTTCTGGTGCAGGTTCCAGGGTGATGGACAGGTCTACTGAAGAGATCTTCTGGTGCAGGTTCCAGGGTGATGGATAGGTCTACTGGAGAGATCTTCTGGTGCAGGTTCCAGGGTGATGGACAGGTCTACTGAAGAGATCTTCTGGTGCAGGTTCCAGGGTGATGGACAGGTCTACTGAAGAGATCTTCTGTTGCAGGTTCCAGGGTGATGGACAGGTCTACTGAAGAGATCTTCTGGTGCAGGTTCCAGGGTGATGGACAGGTCTACTGAAGAGATCTTCTGGTGCAGGTTCCAGGGTGATGGACAGGTCTACTGGAGAGATCTTCTGTTGCAGGTTCCAGGGTGATGGACAGGTCTACTGAAGAGATCTTCTGGTGCAGGTTCCAGGGTGATGGATAGGTCTACTGGAGAGATCTTCTGGTGTAGGTTCCAGGGTGATGGACAGGTCTACTGAAGAGATCTTCTGTTGCAGGTTCCAGGGTGATGGACAGGTCTACTGAAGAGATCTTCTGGTGCAGGTTCCAGGGTGATGGATAGGTCTACTGAAGAGATCTTCTGGTGCAGGTTCCAGGGTGATGGACAGGTCTACTGGAGAGATCTTCTGGGGCAGGTTCCAGGGTGATGGATAGGTCTACTGGAGAGATCTTCTGGGGCAGATTCCAGGGTGATGGTCAGATCTACTGGAGGGGTTACAGATCTTCTGATGCAGGTTCCAGGGTGATGGTCGGGTTTAATGGAGGGGTTAGAGATCTTCTGGTGCAGGTTCCAGGGTGATGGACAGGTCTACTGGAGAGATCTTCTGGTGCAGGTTCCAGGGTGATGGTCAGGTCTACTGGAGGGGATAGAGATCTTCTAATCATGTTTGCATGAAGGTAACAAGTGGGGGAGTCTTGGCATGTAAATAATAACAATGTATATTTGTGTGGGTGTGAGGGGGTATATGCTTAAAGGACAGACTCAAAGACAGATCCTGCTTAAAATAATTTCAAATAATTGGTAAAATACTTGTGGTGTATAACTACTGACCATACAACATTCACAATATCTAGAGTATGAGGGGACCAACAGCTGTTTCCCCTATGTTGGGAAAGACACATTTTTTATTAAACATGTGTCTCTGGCTCTGGGGCTGAGGACACCCCCAGAGCCAGAGAGATAGTGGTGTTGGTGGGTTGGTGGGTGTCCCTTTGGTTGATGCCTGGCAATGTGGGTGGATTGATTTCCTGCCTGTTGGGCCCTGTCCGGAGCCTCCCCCGGGTAGGGCCACAGTGTCACCGGACCCCCCCTTCTCAGTTCCAAGGTGTTACGCTGCTATATTATTGTGCTGGGGGATATGAGGAATGCACTACTAACTTTTTTTTATTATAGGAGGAGTTTTAAATTTTAGGAGGAGATGAGGTCCTGGTCCACACCTGGTTTGGGGGGCCAGTTGCTGTCCCTGTCCTTGTTCACCTGGTCACCTAGTCTAAAATCAAATGGACTCTGGATTTAGCCCAGAGAAATGTATTTTTTATTCCAATTGGACTCTTAATATCTCACCCGGCACAGCCAGAAGAGGACTGGTCACCCCACTGAGCCTGGGTCCTCTCTAGGTTTCTTCCTAAAATTCGACCTTCTTAGGGAGTTTTTCCTAGCCACTGAAATTCAACACTACTCTTGTTTGCTCCTTGGGGTTTAAGGCCGGGTGTCTCTGTAAAGCACTTTGTGACAACTGCTGTTGTAAAAATGGCTTTATAAATACATTTGATTGATTGATGTGACAGGTAAAGGCTGAGGACACCCCCAGAGCAAGCGAGATGGCTTCAGACCCGTATGGTGTAGATTCAAAGTGCATCAAAATACCACTAGATGTCCTACCATCAGATACACCGATATGTACAGAACGTACTGCATGTAAAGACGTTTAAAATCTAGGTGACCTATGGAGAATTAGGCCACTAGAACTGTAATGAGCTACATTGTCAAAACCATAGATGTATTTGGCTTGGGTTGCTTGCAATTCTATTGACTTTCACTTTTGTGGTAGGAATTATTACTCTCTTTAAAGACAGCCATTGTATTTAACTAATTGTAAATGCTTGCCTGATGGCCATTTCAAATCTGTGGCAGTGATATTCAGCAGAAATATTTTGAATTGAATGAAATTGCCATCAGTGACATTGCCTTTCAGTGACATGAATCATACAAACACAATCCCAGTTAAATATACTGACATAATTTACCTGCTGAGAACACATCATCACAATCAAACACCGACAGGGTGAGTTGCACTACTGTACTACCTAGCTCAGTTCATTCCACATGGCATTCTATCAGAAAGTACTCCCAGGCTTCACATCAGTTTTATCCCAAATGCCACTCTAGTTCCTTCAGACCTGCACTTACATCATCCGTCAGTAGGTGTGTAGGACAGTGTGTTGGCTTTCATTTGGGACTGACCCATGGTTTGGGATAGAATTCACAGAGGGACTCCCCTGATGCAACGCTCCCTGAGTGGTGAGATCAAGCTCAACATAAAACCAGGAAATACCACCAACAAACTCTCAGGATAATGTTTGACTGTACATTGCAGACTTGTAATCAATAACATTGATAATTCCCCCTCCTCCCTCACTATAACCATTCAGAAGTACCAGAAGACGGCAAGTTACAATATAGGGGCAGATTAGTGTTGCTGTCAAGTCAATGCCCTTTTTTTGGCAACTTAAACACAGATGCTGGGAGATCTATGGCTCTATATTCAAACAACCACCATTCGAAAGGAAAATAGACAGGTACTTTAAATGTACGTATATGGCGAATGTTAACAATGGTAGTTGTGTTGCATATTTAACAGCATGTCAGAGATATAGAACTGGCAAAGGTGTCAAATGGATGACTGTTCACTGGAAAACAGAAGACGATGGCTTTCCTTAGGAGATGGCGCCACCCCGTGGTTGCATGTGGTACTTCTCATCTTGATGGGCAGTTATCAAAACTACAGGTGCTGGTCATAAAATTAGAATATCATCAAAGTGAAACTTGTTTATTATATTAATTCATTACACATTATTATTTCTTTTAATTGTGATGATTATAACTGACAACTAATGAAAATCCCAAATTCAGTATCTCTGAAAATTTGAATATTACTTAAGACCAATATAAAAAAAGATTTTTAGAAATGTTGGCCAACTGAAAAGTATGAACATGAAAAGTATGAGCATGTACAGCACTCAATACTTAGCTGGGGCTCCTTTTGCCTGAATTACTGCAGCAATGCGGCGTGGCATGGAGTCGATCAGTCTGTGGCACTGCTCAGGTGTTATGAGAGCCCAGGTTGACCTTCAGCTCTTCTGCATTGTTGGGTCTGGCGTATCGCATCTTCCGCTTCACAATACCCCATAGATTTTCTATAGGGTTAAGGTCAGGCGAGTTTGCTGGCCAATTACGAACAGGGATACCATGGTCCTTAAACCAGGTACTGGTAGCTTTGGCACTGTGTGCAGATGCCAAGTCCTGTTGGAAAACGGAATCTGCATCTCCATAAAGTTGGTCAGCAGCAGGAAGCATGAGGTGCTCTAAAACTTCCTGGTAGACGGCTGCGTTGACCTTGGACCTCAGAAAACACAGTGGACCAACACCAGCAGATGACATGGCACCCCAAACCATTACTGACTGTGGAAACTTTACACTGGACTTCAAGCAACGTGGATTCTGTGCCTCTCCTCTCTTCCTCCAGACTAATTAACTGATTAGAGTGTGGCACCAGGTGTCTTCAATATTGAACCTTTTCACAATATTCAAATTTTCTGAGATACTGAATTTCATTAGTTGTCAATTATAATCATCAAAATTTAAATAAATAAACACTTGAAATATATCAGTCTGTGTGGAATGAATGTATACATTATGAAAGTTTCACTTTTTGAATGGAATTACTGAAATAAACCAACTTTTTGATGATATTAAAATGTTATGACCAGCACCTGTATTTATGCGATCAGATCAACATGATCCTGTTTCTGCAATCAATCTGCGTGTTTTACCATTTAGCAGTCAGAAAAATCATTATTTCTTACATTTTATTTCAGAATTCTACTCAGTGTTTCTCCCCTCCCAATTTGTGATCAAGACCTTGCTTCATCGCAACAAATCAGGAAGTGTGGGCCAGTATCAAATGGTGTGTCCTCCAATGCTCCCATCACAACTGCTCAATCAACAAGGAAGTATTTGCCCAAAGAACACATTCTTGGCCCAACATCCATGATGGCGCTTGCAGGCGCCCAAGCCACCAGGAGACACAAGGCAAGCTTATGACATTACTCCCACCAACCCCAAAACGACCCAGGGCTATTTTTAACTGTCCTGTTTCTTCTCCTCTGACACATCTCATAACTACATGTATCCCTTTCATATCTGGTAGTGGAGACAGTATACATGTCTTTGTAACGTCATATACACCCATCAGCCATAACATTATGACCACTGACAGGTGAAGTGAATAACACTGATAATCTCATTATCATGGCACCTGTCAGTGGATGGGATGTATTAGGCAGCAAGTGAACATTCTGTCCTCAAACCTGATGTGTTAGAAGCAGGAAAAATGGGCAAGCGCAAGGATCTGAGTGAATTTGAAGAGGGCCAAATTGTAATGGCTAGACGACTGGGTCAGAGCATCTCCAAAACTGCAGCCCTTGTGGGGTGTTCATGGTGTGCAGTGGTCAGTACCTATCAAAAGTGGTCCAAAGAAGGAAAAGCGGTGATAGAAAGGTGTCCGAACACACAGTGCATCGCGGTTTGTGGCGTGTGGGGCTGCGTATCCGCAGACCAGTCAGGGTGTTGCAGACCATGTGCACCCTTTTATGGCAACGGTATTCCCTGATGGCATTGGCCTCTTCCAGCAGGATAATGCACCCTGCCACAAACAAAAATGGTTCAGGAACGGATTGAGGAACACAACAACGAGTTCAAGGTCTTGACTTGGCCTCCAAATTCCCCAGATCTCAATCCGATCAAGCATCTGTGGGATGTGCTGGACAAACAGGTCCGATCCATGGAGGCCCCACCTTGCAACTTACAGGACTTAAAGGATCTGCTGCTAATGTCTTGGTGCCAGACACCAGAGCACACCTTCAGAGGTCTAGTGGAGTCTATACCTCGACGGGTCAGGGTTGTTTTAGCGACAAAAGGGGGACCTACACAATATTAGGCAGGCAGTCATAATGTTATGGCTGATCGGTGTATTTACTTCTGCAATCGAATCCTATTTACTGGCCATGCACAGTTAATGTAACTTAATGAAGAGTTAACTAAAAGTCCCTCACACTTATCCTCTGTTGCCACTGCTCCTCTGTTAGTTGGGCACCACAGAGGATCGAGCATTCAGCTATGGTCAGCTACGCCCAAAAAACTCTGGGGAACTCTCCCCGAACCTCCACCCCAACTCTGGGGGACTCTCCCCGAACCTCCACCCCAACTCTGGGGGACTCTCCCTGAACCTCCACCCCAACTCTGGGGGACTCTCCCCGAACCTCCACCCCAACTCTGGGGGACTCTCCCTGAACCTCCACCCCAACTCTGGGGGACTCTCCCCGAACCTCCACCCCAACTCTGGCTGTATGACTACATTCAGGAACAGGTCTGACCACACAGCTCTGCCCGCAGTCAGCTGTTGCTATTTTGATAGTTTTGTTGTTTGTTGATTCGATCCCCTTTGCTTTACATTTCTTTCTTTTTATAAAAGGAGCTTTAAAACCCATGTACTATTATTAGGCTAATGACACAGTTGAAATGCAAGGCAGTATTCTTACCCTGTACTGTTCAGTGTTGTTACCCTGTACTGTTCAGTGTTGTTACCCTGTACTGTTCAGTGTTGTTACCCTGTACTGTTCAGTGTTGTTACCCTGTACTGTTCAGTGTTGTTACCCTGTACTGTTCAGTGTTGTTACCCTGCACTGGTCAATGTTGTTACCCTTGCACTGTTCAGTGTTGTTACCCTTGCACTGTTCAGTGTTGTTACCCTGCACTGTTCAGTGTTGTTACCCTTGCACTGCTCAGTGTTGTTACCCTTGCACTGCTCAGCGTTATTACCCTTGCACTGTTCAGTGTTGTTACCCTTGCACTGTTCAGTGTTGTTACCCTGTACTGTTCAGTGTTGTTACCCTGTACTGTTCAGTGTTGTTACCCTGTACTGTTCAGTGTTGTTACCCTGTACTGTTCAGTGTTGTTACCCTGCACTGTTCAGTGTTGTTACCCTTGCACTGTTCAGTGTTGTTACCCTGCACTGTTCAGTGTTGTTACCCTTGCACTGCTCAGTGTTGTTACCCTTGCACTGCTCAGTGTTGTTACCCTTGCACTGTTCAGTGTTGTTACCCTTGCACTGTTCAGTGTTGTTACCCTGTACTGTTCAGTGTTGTTACCCTGTACTGTTCAGTGTTGTTACCCTGCACTGGTCAATGTTGTTACCCTTGCACTGTTCAGTGTTGTTACCCTGTACTGTTCAGTGTTGTTACCCTTGCACTGCTCAGTGTTATTACCCTTGCACTGTTCAGTGTTGTTACCCTTGCACTGCTCAGTGTTATTACCCTTACACTGTTCAGTGTTGTTACCCTTGCACTGTTCAGTGTTGTTACCCTTGCACTGTTCAGTGTTGTTACCCTTACACTGTTCAGTGTTGTTACCCTGCACTGTTCATTGTTGTTACCCTTGCACTGTTCAGTGTTGTTACCCTTGCACTTTTCAGTGTTGTTACCCTGCAGTGGTCAGATTCTTACCCCTGCACTGTTCAGTGTTGTTACCCTTGCACTGTTCATTGTTGTTACCCTTGCACTGTTCATTGTTGTTACCCTTGCACTGTTCAGTGTTGTTACCCTTGCACTGTTCAGTGTTGTTACCCTGCACTGGTCAGATTTTTACCCCTGCACTGTTCAGTGTTGTTACCCTGCACTGTTCAGTTTTGTTACCCTGCACTATTCAGTGTTGTTACCCTTGCACTGTTCAGTGTTGTTACCCTGCACTGTTCAGTGTTGTTACCCTTGCACTGTTCAGTGTTGTTACCCTGCACTGTTCATTGTTGTTACCCTTGCACTGTTCAGTGTTGTTACCCTGCACTGTTCAGTGTTGTTACCCTTACACTGTTCAGTGTTGTTACCCTTGCACTGTTCAGTGTTGTTACCCTTGCACTGTTCAGTGTTGTTACCCTTGCACTGTTCAGTGTTGTTACCCTGCACTGGTCAGTTTTGTTACCCTTGCACTGTTTAGTGTTGTTACCTTGCACTGCTCAGTGTTGTTACCCCTGAACTGTCCAGTGTTCTTACCCTGCACTGTTAAGTGTTGTTACCCTGCACTGTTCAGGTCCTGGTTTAAACAGATGACCAAATCTTCACCCTTATCCTGAGGATGAGAATCACATTTTCAGATTTGATTCATTCGATTCAATTTGAACATGTAATCAGATCCATTGGGGTTGACCAACCTTTGAAAAATGACCTAAGAAGGTTTATACAAATCTTTGTTTCTGTAGTGTCCCATGAAACACTAACAGGCTAATGACCCTTTCTGGAAAAAACAGCACTGCCAAGCTACAGTATTGAGAAGGAAAAGAGGCTACATACACAGAGAAATGGTATGGTCTACAAAACACAAATTACTTGGCAGGGAAAATGACAATAGGCATTTTGTTTGAACCTTCTAATTATTATTATTACTACAGTATTAAATGACTCATGACGACACATAAAAGTAGGGTTTCATTGGGTTTTTTAAAGCGTTTTTTGGAGGGGTGGGAGTGGGGGGGGGGGACATCATGCACAAAACAAATGGAAAAAACAACCCCAGATCATCAAATGAATGAAACATGCAACTCAAATAAAACACACAAAAACATGGTTGGGCCAGCCAACATAAAGAAACAACACACACAGTCAGACACAAAGGAACACCCAAATGGAATCAGAGTGAGGTGACGTAGTTACAGTACCAGCAGGTGGAGGCATACAGTGAAGTACAGTGATGTTCAATCAGAGCCACTTGGAGGAGGGAGTCACTGCAGGGAACCCGGTTTACAATCCAGTTGCATGGACTTCAGTCGTGACTACTGCGGGTAACCCGGTTTACAATCCAGCTGCATGGACTTCAGTCATGACTACTGCGGGTAACCCGGTTTACAATCCAGCTGCATGGACTTCAGTCATGACAACTGCAGGTAACCCGGTTTACAATCCAGCTGCATGGACTTCAGTCATGACTACTGCGGGTAACCCGGTTTACAATCCAGCTGCATGGACTTCAGTCATGACTACTGCGGGTAACCCGGTTTACAATCCAGCTGCATGGACTTCAGTCATGACTACTGCGGGTAACCCGGTTTACAATCCAGCTGCATGGACTTCAGTCATGACAACTGCAGGTAACCCGGTTTACAGTCCAGTTGCATGGACTTCAGTCATGACAACTGCAGGTAACCCGGTTTACAATCCAGCTGCATGGACTTCAGTCGTGACTACTGCAGGTAACCCGGTTTACAATCCAGCTGCATGGACTTCAGTCATGACTACTGCAGGTAACCCGGTTTACAATCCAGCTGCATGGACTTCAGTCATGACAACTGCAGGTAACCCGGTTTACAGTCCAGTTGCATGGACTTCGGTCATGACTACTGCAGGTAACCCGGTTTACAGTCCAGTTGCATGGACTTCAGTCATGACAACTGCAGGTAACCCGGTTTACAGTCCAGTTGCATGGACTTCGGTCATGACTACTGCAGGTAACCCGGTTTACAATCCAGTTGCATGGACTTCAGTCGTGACTACTGCAGGTAACCCGGTTTACAATCCAGCTGCATGGACTTCAGTCATGACTACTGCAGGTAACCCGGTTTACAGTCCAGTTGCATGGACTTCAGTCGTGACTACTGCAGGTAACCCGGTTTACAGTCCAGTTGCATGGACTTCGGTCATGACTACTGCAGGTAACCCGGTTTACAATTCAGTTGCATGGACTTCGGTCATGACTACATCCAGAGACTGGGATGAATGAGCACTGGGCTCATTTAGATGGTGGTAAAACAAACACTTCAACGGCATCATTCTGCACCACTTTGACAGGAAATAATGCAACTTCATTGAGATTACAGCAGGTCCAACATTCCATACAGTACTGTCCAATGTACTGTCCACATTTTTGGAATGAACAGGGCCTGGTGAATCTCACAGACAGACAGAGAGTATGAGACAGGAGGACAGATGTTAGTATGAAAGCACAGGGGGAAGGGGAATCCATAAGGCACTGAGTTGGATGTGGGAAGCCATAGCGGTGGGACAATACAGTACATGTCTATGTCTTTTATACACTGACGATACATCTTTGGTTACATTTGGACCGGAGGACATATTTCTGACAGCAGTGGTGGTATATTCAACAGCGAACTGCTTACTTTTTCTTGACCCTGCAACCAAAATTCATACTTTTGTCTTTTATTTAATTTAAATAAAATATAAGATCAACCCCCATGGCAAATCAACCTGCGGGGATTTTGACAAAGAATGTAACTGAACAAAATTAAATAAGAATTATTAATCAAAGACACAGCAAGGAAAAACATTAAACATGAGGCAGGGACATTAAAGTATACAAATAACAAAATAGCACAAAACATCTGAATTTGACAGGTTAATTGTGAACAGTAACCTGTGAACAATTAAAACAGTACATACATTTCAGTTTGGAAGTCTGATGCTGTGGTAAATCAACAGTGGCTCATTACAATACTGTGTGTAATAAGCAAGAAATCAAATAAGAACACTGACTGTCCGTGTCTCTCAGCATGGAAAAGACGACATTTCCTTCAGCAATGCACTGACATGACCTATGAATCTTTCATTAAATGACCTATAAATCTTTCAGCTACATTTCGGTGGTGTAGCCAGGAGGAAATTCAAAGTGGCCCCAATTCAGACGAGTCACTATGAGAGGGTTGATTTTTCACTTACGTCTATGTCACATCTGCTTAAGTATGAATTAAGCCCTAAGAAAAACTAAGGTGTAACACAATAGTCTACCTACAGTGTATTAAAAGGATTAGATTGTGTGTCTGGATCTACCCACTATAAAATAGAATAGACACAGATAGATACAGATCTGATCATGTGCCTGGATCTACCCACTATAAAATAGAATAGATGCAGATAGATACAGATCTGATCATGTGCCTGGATCTACCCACTATAAAATAGAATAGACACAGATAGATACAGATCTGATCATGTGCCTGGATCTACCCACTATAAAATAGAATAGACACAGATAGATACAGATCTGATCATGTGCCTGGATCTACCCACTATAAAATAGAATAGACACAGATAGATACAGATCTGATCATGTGCCTGGATCTACCCACTATAAAATAGAATAGACACAGATAGATACAGATCTGATCATGTACCTGGATCTATCCACTATAAAATAGAATAGACACAGATAGATACAGATCTGATCATGTGCCTGGATCTATCCTCTTCATAAAACAGACTGCCATCTATTAGGAGAGAGCAATCAGCTGTTTTAATTTTAGGTTTTGCTGAAACACTGCATTTGAATTGCTGCAATTTTATCTTTAACTTAACTATTGTACGAATTTGGTCCTTTAACGTAAATAAATGACATCAGTGTAATATCTAAAGACATTCACAGGTAGGGTTTCCATGTTGGCATATCAATAACGTTAAGGTAGTATCATCAGTAATCAGGATATGGAAAGACATTGTGCTGAATGAAAACAAGGCTCATGTAGATGGGTGTGAGTTACAAACTATCTCTAACAACGCTCTATCACTGAAGGCTGAATGCTGATTGGCCAAACCGTATACCATGGGTATGACATCACATCACTTTTCACGTCTTTAATTTGCATTGGTAACTGGTTAATAAGAGCAATAAGGCTTCTTGTTTTTTTTTGTATATTGCGTTTGTGATGCGTCGTGCCTTAGCACTGCTGTTAGCCGCGGTATATTGTCCATACACTACACCCGCTCATGCCTTATCGACTAAATATACCCTGTTCCACTACTATTGCAGAGGTTAATTAATGAATGTGAACAGCTTCAGTGGGATTACTGCAGGCTTTGGTCTAGTATGGTGGCTCTAAACTCAAGCTCCAGTAGACCAAGAGCATTGAACTGATTCACTGTCACAAAACAAGGCATTGTGTGGTTCATGGTGGTTAAAGATGTAGAACAACTGACACAGCACCCTGGTACCAAGCTAGTTTTTTACCAACGTGTGCATATCAACCCTCAACAACCTGGTGGAAAACACTAAGTGTAGAATGTAGCACCAGAAAATGGAAAAGCAGGAGGCTCTTAGAAGATAAACCAATACCTGTATGGAAAAAGGTAAAAATTGGTCATAGTTAAAGGAAAGGTATAAATGCTTTCAGGCTAAATGACAGATGTCCTTCAGGTCCCACTGTCCTGGGAAATGCTGAATCAAAGCAGATTTGTCATTACCACCCCCCTCAAGAGTTTACACCGCTGTTTCAAGAAGAATACACGCAACAACACCTCCAATAAAAACCCTCAGGATCAGCAGTCAAGACAGGGCTTTGGCAGAGAGGCCCTGGCCAGAGCTAGAGAGCAGTTTCACATCTGTCCTCCAACAACATGGCCACCCGGTCCAGTATCATGTTCGCCATAGGACTGGGGTCCAACAGGGTCAGTGGGGCCAGAGGATTTGAGTCTGAAGAGAACCGTTCATCCCTAAAACGATTCTGTCCATACTTCGGCTTCCAGCTGGAGACAACCTCCTCATTCAGCTGACAGTTGGGTCAGGTTAGTCAAGACTCTCACCCCAGCAGGACTGTCTGGTCTCTCTCCTGTCCGAAGGAGCTTCCACGGGAAGCATTGCTAGGTTGGAGCAGGCAGGTAGACGGGCAGGCAGACAGCTCAGTGGAAGGGGTAGGGGTAAGGGCGTTCTGTTCAGCTGTGGTAGCTAGGCACGGCTTGCTGTTTCTGGGAGAGGCGCATCAGCTCCTCCCTTATAGCCTTGATGAGGGAGGCCGAGGAGTGGTTGGGGGGAGAGGAGGACTCCTCGCTGGGGTAGCTGAACCCGGCGGTGTGGTTGTCTAGGTGGGCAGGCGGGGCTGACGGCTCCCTTCGGGCACTCCTATTCGACATCTGGAACATAGAGGAGGAGGAGTCAGGGCAGGCTAGGAGAACCTGATAGACACAGGGACAAAGAAAAACAAGAGCAGAGAGGAGGTGCAAAGAGGAAACGGGAGGAAGTGCAAAGAGGAAACGGGAGGAGGTGCAAAGAGGAAACGGGAGGAAGTGCAAAGAGGAAACGGGAGGAGGTGCAAAGAGGAAACGGGAGGAGGTCCAAAGAGGAAACGGGAGGAAAGTGAAATGTTTCACTTCAGTCAAGGGTCAAATTGTACAGTGTAGAAGGAGATTTCAGGAGGACATGAGGGGGTGCAGTACGGCAGTGTGAGGCCAGCACAACTCACAGGGTCTCTGGTGGGTCTGAAGTCATCGTCAGGGTAGGGGCCCCATCCTGAACCCCCAGTCTGACCTGGAGGGGCCCTGCTCCCCGCTGGGTACCCCCCGTTGACCCGGGTTCCCAAACCCACCTGGGTCAGGTGATGGAGCTGGGCGCCTAAACACAGACAAACACATCAGTAAACACACACACACACCTATTGACTGTGTGTGTGTGTGTGTGTGAATATATACCTGTGGTGCCCCCTACTGGTCGTGGCCTGGCAGATGAGGGCATGTCTTCAGTGTACAGACCCCTGGAGGGGTAGAGGGCGTCTGGGTGGAGCTGGTCACCATGTCCTGGGTCACCTGGTGAAATGTAACTGGAGCCCAGGCCCTGCCTGAAACACACACACACACACACACACACACACACACACACACACAGTCAACACACACACACACACACAGTCAACACACACACACACACACACACACACACAGGTCAATCACTGTCAGAGTGTCTTTTTCCGTCACCCGTGAAGTGGGCGTCAGTCATTGTTTCAGTGTGTTGTCCAAATGTTTCAGCTAGGGGTTGTGAACGCTCAAATGTCAAAACCACAGTGATATCCTTCACGTAAAGAAGAACATTGTCCTTTTTTTACTTCCCACATGGAGGCTGAGGCCCCAGCTAAAAAAAAGAAATCACTGTTTCACTGTTAAGCAAAATCTGTCATAATCCGTCACATCCAATCAGTCACATCCAATCAGTCACATCCAATCTGTCACATCCAATCAGTCACATCCAATACGTCACATCCAATCAGTCACATCCATAGTGTCTACATGTATTTGTGGGTTAGTAAAACAATCAATCCTCTGAAACAAGAACCCATAGAAATGGCAACCGTGTCTGTCTTCTACTGAGCAGTTCAGAGACCTCCGCACAGACCGGATCCATTAAACTTCTGAAATAAAGATGATCCACACTGAATTATGGATGAGGCCCGATTCCCTGACCTGCACATGAACGCATGTTTGAGGAAACATCCCCCACTAAGGAACTGGGAATAGGAGACCACAGATGGAACGTATGGGTCAAATTAGCTTTGCCAAGAGTTGTGAAGGACAAATTAGTTAATGATACAATATTAAATTATATCAAATATTAAAAACCTGTTGTGTGACCCCTTGAATGCTGACGTTAAAAATGTTAATTACAGCAACCAGTTCATAACAGCAATTTGCCACCCCTGGATACATACCAAATATATACCACCGTGAAGAGTTATATAAAGACACAGGATGCATTGTAAATATTAGCCATATACCACACCCCCTCACACAGGCCATATACCACACCCCCTCACACAGGCCACATACCACACCCCCTCACACAGGCCACATACCACACCCCCTCACACAGGCCATATACCACACCCCCTCACACAGGCCACATACCACACCCCCTCACACAGGCCATATACCACACCCCCTCACACAGGCCATATACCACACCCCCTCACACAGGCCATATACCACACCCCCTCACACAGGCCATATACCACACCCCCTCACACAGGCCATATACCACACCCCCTCACACAGGCCATATACAACACCCCCTCACACAGGTCATATACCACACCCCCTCACACAAACCATATACCACACCCCCTCACACAGGCCATATACCACACCCCCTCACACAGGCCATATACCACACCCCCTCACACAGGCCATATACCACACCCCCTCACACAGGCCATATACAACACCCCCTCACACAGGTCATATACCACACCCCCTCACACAAACCATATACCACACCCACTCATACAGGCCACGTACCACCCCCCCCTCATACAGGCCATGTACCACCCCCCCTCATACAGGCCATATACCACACCCCCTCACACAGGCTGTACACCTCACCCCCTCACACAGGCCATATACCACACCCCCTCACACAGGCTGTACACCTCCCCCCTCACACAGGCCATATACCACACCCCCTCACACAGGCTGTACACCTCCCCCCCTCATACAGGCCATATACCACACCCCCTCACACAGGCTGTACACCTCACCCCCTCACACAGGCCATATACCACACCCCCTCACACAGGCTGTACACCTCCCCCCCTCACACAGGCCATATACCACACCCCCTCACACAGGCTGTACACCTCCCCCCTCCCTTTCAGTCATGATTGTACTCACCTCTGTAGCAGACTTGGGATTGAAGGAGGTGACAGCCCTAACTCGGCATACCTCTGAGGAGAGAGAAGGGCATATTCACCACAAACACACACACACACTGGGATAGACAAGGGACACCACAGAAGCTTGCTGATCATGTTCTGCACATCTAAACACATCTAAACACGTCTAAAAACTGGGAGATGTGCTTTATCTGGGAGCTACGTATTGATAATTCTACTGATACACTTTACATAACCCTGGCATAACACCTTTTGGCAGAGAATCTAACATCAGACAGCACTCTTAGCTTCGGGATTTTGCAGAAAGTAGAGAAAAAGCCTATGGGATAATTTGGTTTTCTAAGTGACATTTCAGAACATATAAATGCTCTGAACAAAAACAAGCACGGCTAATCTATTATAAGACCTAAGAGGAACCCAGGCTCTTTCTACACCTGTTTTTATTGGGCTACCTTAAGACATCAGAGCTCTTATGGCCAGTTTCACAGACAGATTCAACACTTCCCTTTTCACGTGCCTACGACTGAACGCATCAACCTAACCACATCGTTTAGCCTAACAGCTTCCAATGTTTTAATCTGTATATGTTTTCTTATTATGATGTTTTCATTCGTTTTGATGTTTTCATTTGAGTATTTGTTTTTATGTTATTGTACTTTCATATATTTTTCTTTGTAGAGCACATTGAATTGCTTCGATGTATGAATTGTGCTAAATACATAAACTTGCTGGCTTGCTAGTCTAGGACTACAGAAATCAAGGTCAATGGAATTCTTCACTGTGTTAAAAAAGTCAATGAAAATATTCAAAAGAGTCAATAAAGTAATAGGGCCTGTGGGGGAGTGCTATAGCTAAACCTGAGGGCTGTTCCTAGGCACAACTCCATGTAATCTCCCAGAAGTGTCTTATTTCTATTAGAGCCAGAAAAATATAAACATATTCCAATATACCACAGCTTTCTGCCAATCATCTTCTTGGACCAAAATGACCCAAGTTATAATTGCTCCTATTTAAAGTAGCATATTTTGTCTGGTCCAGCCTCAAATGCACAAACATAAGGGGCTGGTTCCACAGATAAGAAAATATCAAGCTCCATGGGGATTTCAGTTGAGATGGATTTTTTATTCCTGGACCAGACCCAGACGGTTTTCTACTGGAATGCAACAGAAGCGCACTAGTATTTGAATAATACTCAACAATTCTTATCATTTAATTAATTATAATTCAATAATACTAACTTATACTGGGCAAATCAACCTGCCAGTCACAGGGTTGGGGCACTGTATTTGAAACACACGATTGGTGGTGCCTCAAGGCAAATAATCCTCCCAAAACACCAGCAGGCCTCATACCAACACCAACTATCCACAGGTCTGAACAGTTGACATTTCCCATGAATTCTTCCAGTGGTACCAGTGGTGTGGAACCAGTTTTTACAGAGCAGGCTGACGGCTGCAGTGGCGTACAGCTGTCTGCAGGTTTGTTGTCGAGAGTCGAGTATAAGCCCCTTACTGGCTAGGGATCAGAGCAAACTTGAGCATAGACTGGACTGGTTATATGTATTACACCAATAGGCCGCAGTCTGTTTCCTATGACCAGGCGAGAACTGAATCACACCTCAACTTAACAAAAAGCCTGCAGAATCCCACGACAAAACCCTCTGGTGTCAACGCCTGTGTAGAAGGACCAGGATGAGACGGGAGATGGCAGGATGGGAACGACTAGTTCAGGCTCACCGGGGAGAAAGGGCTGATTGGCGGGTAGCACGAGCCCCAGGGACGTGCTCCAACGTGGGCCGGGGGGCTGGTGTTGACCCCGGGCAGGGTGACACCGGCCGTGCTGCCCTGGGAGGTGGGCGACACCAGGGCAAAGGCGTCGTCCAGCAGGGAGTGCATCTGCTGCCGGGCCTCCTCAATGGAGGGCTGGGGGGGCATGTAGGGGGGTGGGGGTGGAGCGTGCCCCGGAGGGGGGGAGTTGGGGCCCATGAACACGTCATCGTTGGGGGAGGGGGTCCCAGAGTCCGGAGCCTGATCAGGGTCCGACTGGAGTGACAAGACAGGAAGTGGGGAAAGGGAGCAAAAGGACAGGAGGAGACAGAGAGAGAGGAGGAGAAAGAGAGGAGGAGAAAGAGAGGAGAAGAAAGAGAGGTGGAGAGGAGAAAATAATCATTCACCAGAGCCCTTTAACATGAATGCTAGAATGGCAATTCAGCAGCAACCTGAAGGAAATCTGATTCTGTATTATTTTTTCAATAAGAAACCTAGTCCGGACAATGACAAGGTATTATCTCCGCTCTGATCACATTTCTACTTGGAGGAGTATTGATCGACATGTCACTGTGAGGGAGTCAGGGCGTCCCGTGGTCCCGGGGATGATAAGAAATGTGTCTGGGACGGTTCAACACAGACTTTGGGATGATTGCGGGACGACAGGCCATAAAAATACAAAATGCCTTGACTAGGGGTTCCATACTAACATCTTTCAACACAAGGCTGATTAAATCATCCTATTTGTCTTACACGCTCATCAACTCTGAATAACTAAGTCACATTACAAGCACTGCAATGTGTTCAAGGGTAGGATGGTGGCGCATCTAAGGGAACAACCCTTCTCAAATGAGCACTTGATGCAAGCGGTTTTTGTAATGTGACAGAGGGATATATTGACTATAGCTAATGGAAAACCAGAAAAGGAAGCAGGCAAGCCTAGTTCAGCCAACCTGCAACTAAAAGAGAATGGTTGTTGCCCTCACTGGACTTGAACGTGAGAGGCGGTGTCTTTAATGTAAACCTAGGGTACAAGTACAAGTACTTACAGTATCTCACAAAAGTGAACACACCCCTCAAATTTTGGAAATATTTGAGTATATCTGTGACAACTAATATGTGACAACACTGAAGAAATGACACTTTGCTACAATGTAAAGTAGTGAGTGTACAGCTTGTATAACAGTGTACATTTGCTGTCCCCTCAAAATAACCCAACACACAGCCATTAACGTCTAAACCGCTGGCAACAAAAGTGAGTACACCCCTAAGTGAAAATGTCCAGATAACTCTCTAGAGGCAAATAACTCTCTAGAGGATCTGAAATAAATTATTGCCTAGGCTATAAGAAGATTGCCAAGACCCTGAAACTGAGCAGCAGCACAGTGGCCAAGTCCATACAGCGATTTGACCGGACAGGTTCCACTCAGAACAGGCCTCGCCATGGTCGACCAAAGAAGTTGAGTGCACATGCTCAGGAGCATGTCCAGAGGATGTCTTTGGGAAATAGAATTATGAGTGCTGCCAGCATTGCTGCAGAGGTTGAAGGGGTGGGGGGTCATCCTGTTAGTACTCAGACCTTACGCCGCAAACTGCATCAAATTGGTCTGCATGGCTGTCGTCCCAGAAGGAAGCCTCTTCTAAAGATGATGCACAAGAAAACCCGCAAACAGTTTCCTGAAGACAAGCAGACTAAGGACATGGATTACTGGAACCATGTCCTGTGGTCTGATGAGACCAATATAAACTTATTTGGTTCAGATGGTGTCAAGCCTGTGTGGGGGCAACCAGGTGAGGAGTACAAAGACAAACATGGTGGTGGGAGTGTCATGGTCTGGGGCTTCATGAGTGCTGCCACCACTGGGGAGCTACAGTTCATTGAGGGAACCATGAATGCCAACATGTACTGTGACATACTGAAGCGGAGCATGATCCCCTCCCTTCGGAGACTGGGCCGCAGGGCAGTATTCCAACATAACGACCCCAAACACACCTCCAAGATGACCACAGCCTTGCTAAAGAAGCTGAGGGTAAAGGTTATGGACTGGCCAAGCATGTCTCCAGACCTAAACCCTATTGAGCATCTGTGGGGCATCCTCAAACGGAAGGTGGAGGAGCGCAAGGTCTCTAACATCCACCAGCTCTGTGATGTCGTCATGGAGGAGTGGAAGAGGACTCCAGTGGCAACCTGTGAAGCTCTGGTGAACTCCATGCCCAAGAGGGTTAAGGCAGTGCTGGAAAATGATAGTGGCCACACAAAATATTTACACTTTGGTCCCAATTTGGACATTTTCACTTAGGGGTGTACTCACTTTTGTTGCCAGCGGTTTAGACAATAATGGCTGTGTGTTGTGTTATTTTGAGGGGACAGCAACTGTACACAGTTATACAAGCTGTACACTCACTACTTTACATTGTAGCAAAGTGTAATTTCTTCAGTGTTGTCAGATGATCAGATACAATCAAATATTTAAAAGAAATGTAGGGGTGTACTCACTTAATTGAGATACTGTATATTTGGGTACTTGCCGATACCGAGATGCGATACCAAGTAGTCAAAGCTGCACTAGGTAGGATTGTTTCAGTAAAACAACAAAAGTTCTGTCCCCTATAAACATGTTGTGGATCTCTACGTTAAGTTACTTAAACTCTAACCATTTCTCAATGTGTTCCACCTTATAATATTCTTTGACTTACAGGCGCTGGTCATAAATTTAGAATATCATCAAAAAGTTGATTTATTTCAGTAATTCCATTCAAAAAGTGAAACTTGTACATTATATTCATTAATTTCACACAGACTGTGTAATGAGACTGAAATACATCAGTCTGTGTGGAATGAATGTATACATTAGACAAGTTTCACTTTTTGAATGGAATTACTGAAATAAATCAACTTTTTGATTATATTCTAAATTCATGACCAGCACCTGTATATAATGTATTATTTAAATAGTAATTTGTTTCATTTATATTTTACCCCAAATAGTTTACCCATCGCAGGGTTTGATTTTGAAGAAAAAACATGAAATTCTGAAGTCTTATTGTTGCTGCCGAATGTATAAAACGTTTCACCGAACACTTTTATTTTGAAGGCAAAACACAAAAACCGGAGGTCTTATTGCTGCTGAATCTCTAATGTTGCCTGCATGACGCTAATCCACAGAAGCTATCGAGTTGTGACAGTTAGCATCTTACTTTGAGTTGTCGCTCAGACGATGGCTACCTTTATATGAATGCGACAGCCACTTACAGACAGCGAATCACAAACGTGCGCATGCACAGACACAGCCAGGCACTTCCCCAGGTGAACTCACCACATAGGCCACGTTGTTAACCCCAGGGTACCGTCGGTAGGTCCCATCACTTTCATTGGAGATGAGGCGGTCCTTGTCTGCTTCTGTCAGGCCGCCGTTCAGCTGGTGCTTCTTCTTCTGCCTCGGAGAGCGTTTTCCCCGGCCGCTGAGACACACACACACAACGTTAACATCTCTAGGCTACGTTTCCTTAAACCACGTAGAGGTGCGCACACACATTGACTAGCACTAAAATGGCCGCCCTTTTCATTAAGTGCTCTCACGTTGACCGATTTGTCCTCTTCCCTATATTACTATAGTACAATAATACTTAATATACTCAGTTAGTCTTTAAATAGAATCTCTTACTTAGGCCATATCTCTTATCTAGTGGTTGTTTGGAATGGAATGAATGCGTCGATTTCACCCGAGGCAGGCTTTATTGACCAATGACCACATTTATATGCCTAAACTTAACATAACTGGTAATGCCCAAAGCTAAAAGTAAACCCAATTCTAACACAGAAAATGTACCCTTTATGCCCAATTAGATGCTTTCTCCTAAACCTACCCCCTAAAACTGGCTTACATACTGTCCCTATTGGGGATCTGACAAAAACCTTGTGGGGACCCATTTTCCAGGTTCCACAGCTATTGGGAGGACATGGGGTCTCATCATGTACACAGACACAGACAGACAGACAGACAGACACACAGACAGACAGACAGACACACAGACAGACAGACACACAGACAGACAGACAGACAGACAGACAGACACACAGACAGACAGACAGACAGACAGACACACAGACAGACAGACAGACAGACAGACAGACAGACAGACACACAGACAGACAGACACACAGACAGACAGACACACACACACACACACACAGACAGACAGACAGACAGACAGACAGACACACAGACAGACAGACACACACACACACACAGACAGACAGACAGACAGACACACAGGCAGACAGACAGACAGACACTCAGTCACAGAGTAACTCTCTCCTCACTTCTTTTTAGGCTCCATGAACAGCGAGGGCATTTGGACATCTGGGTCCAGGATCTTGTCGATCTGCATCTGGGCCTTGTGGTAAATTCGGTCCTGGTCTTTGGGGTCAGTGGTCAGACCACTGTCCACCAGGTCATCCATGGCGGGGAAGTCATAGTGACCCTTCCTCTTGGCCCGCAGACGGATCTTATTCCGATGGTGCTCGATCTCAGACTTATGCCTCAACGCCACCTGGATCTTAACCAGAACAGGCACGACTGCAGTGAAACACACCAGGCCAACATGTAGCTACACTACACACACGGCCTAACCGGGATCACGTCTCTGCATGTCCACACACACCACAGAGGAGGATCAGGATCAAAGACTGCTCATGCCATGGCTTCCTGTCAGCACATGTGTCTGCTAACGATGGACAGTACTGCTACCAGAACACCACCGTAACCCCAAAAGGGCTCACCTCCTTGTTGAAGGTGATGTGCGGGTCAGTCCCTCTGCCGTTGATACCGTTCATAGTGGGGCTGTGGCGCTGGGGCAGGACGGCCATCGGCTGCATGGCGATCAGCTGGATCTTATTGGGCAGGCGCCGGGTGCCATCAGCCGAGCGGGACATGCGGTCCACATGCTCAAAGATGGAGGCCGAGGAGAGCTGCTCATCGTGGCCGTTCGTGGGCGGAGGACCTGAGGGAGATTGGAGAGAGATTAACGGTAACATCACCACCTGGCAGGGGTTGTCATTAAGGAGATAGATCTGCGTGTTTGTGATTTTGAGGATCGAGGCTTCAATGTAAGTGCACTTGGTTAAATGTTGTTATATATCAATCCAAACTCTTAAGTTAACCAACAAGAATGACTGCCAAAACTTGACAGAGTTGTTAACTTAATTCCCTGGCACGCCTCAGAGATTAAAGTGCATTACTAAAGTGAGACAGCCATCCATTGTTGAGAACTCACAGGTGTTGTTTTACTACTTTCAACACCAGGGGGCAGATCCTTTATGTACCAAGGAAAGTCAGTGAGAACAAATTCTCTCAGTCTCCTAACAACCAGTGTACTCTGTACACAGATGATACTTCTCAGATGATACATCACAGATGATACTTCTCAGATGATACTTCTCAGATGATACATCACAGATGATACATCACAGATGATACATCACAGATGATACTTCTCAGATGATACTTCTCAGACGATACTTCTCAGACGATACATCGCAGACGATACATCGCAGACGATACATCGCAGACGATACATCACAGATGAGTATACCACTGTGAGATACTACTAATTCAGATTAATAGCCTAAAGGGAACTACCACAAGAAACAGATCTAAGCTTGTTGCTCATGGTTTCTTTGTTCTCTAAGAATAAATGTCTCTACTCTGAATAGTGGAGATGGATGAGAAGCACGACACAAAGCAATCAAGAGACAATGGAAGTCCTATCACAGCCACACGAAATGCAGCTACAGAGGCACAAAGCCTTATCTACAACACAGACAGACAGAAAGACAGACAGACCCAGACAGAAAAGACAATTCTTACCGATCCTATTCTTTCCTGCCAGCCACAACAGGAAGACAGGAAAGGTTAAGGGAAAAGCAGTAGACAGAAAAATGAAAGTTAAACAGAATGTAATCTAGTTTGAAACACATCCATCAAGCCTACAGTTTGTCCTTGCATTTCAGCAGCCCCACACATTAGAATAAACAGTTGAAGAGTTTGACATGGCTCTGCATTACATCAACACTGGTGTGCTGTGACTTTGGCCTGACCCTGTCCATGCTGTTGCCAGGGCAGATAGGCCGGGGTGAGAGAAGACAAAGGCAGAGCTCATTTAGAAGGACAAATTCCAGTGCTGATAGCGTTCAGTCTCCTGGCCTCAGCTGAGTCTATTTAGACAGAGGGGGATTGGGAGAGCAGCCACGGGCTGGGTCTGGCATGCTGAGTGGGGGCCTTCAGGGAGTGTGTTCGGGTGTGTTTGTACTCGGAGGGCTCGTGCACAGGCGCGTGTGCTCTAATGGTCTCGGTGTATATCTGAGGTGTGGACGGGAGCCAGTGTTGCCATGGGTGCTTGCCATTTAAAACACTGATGGGGATCTTGCGGGCCTGCTTGCTGTCGTTGGGTGTGGCAATGGCTCTCGGGTTGTCAGTGGCTGCCTCCCCCTCACGATCACTGGACCCAGCGCTCACCATGGAGTCCCCATCCGATGGGGAGATCCTGTCCCCAGGAACAGACACACAACCACAGACACATCAATGACAGGGGCTAACACGACCTTGTGTTGTGGGGTTATGGAGAAGAAAATTAAACGAGCTGACACTTTTGGCACAAAAAGTAAGCATGTATGTATGCCAGTGCTTTACTATTTTCTGTCTGCCTTATGTGCCACTTTTATAAGAAGAAATCTTGCAGCCAAACAACAAACAGTGAACTGTGTTATATTAATAATAAATGAATTTGGGGTGTTGTGAAGTGAACGTCTTTCAAAGCCTTGTCCACTGGAATGTTCCTGCTGAGATCAGCAAACATGTTGCCCCCCCCACATACACACACAAACGCATACACACAGAGACAGACAGACACACAGAGACAGACAGACACACAGAAACAGACAGACACACAGAGACAGGCAGACACACAGACACACACAGACAGACACAGACAGACACAGACAGACACACACACAGACAGACACACAGACACACACAGACAGACACAGACAGACACACACACAGACACACAGACAGACAGACACAGACACACACAGACAGACACACACAGACAGACACACACAGACAGACACACAGACAGACACAGACACACAGACAGACACACACAGACAGACACAGACAGACACAGACACACACTGACAGACACACACTGACAGACACACACAGACAGACACACACAGGCAGACACACACAGACAGACACAGACACACAGACACAGACACACAGACACACACAGACAGACACACAGACACAGACAGACACACAGACACAGACACACAGACACACAGACACACAGACACAGACACACAGACACAGACACACAGACACAGACAGACACAGACACACACAGACAGACACACAGACACAGACAGACACACAGACACAGACACAGACACACAGACACAGACAGACACACAGACACACAGACACAGACACACAGACAGACACAGACACACAGACACAGACACACAGACACAGACACACAGACACAGACAGACACAATGGGGGGCTACTAACCTTCCTCGTCTGCGTGCGCTGCGGGACACCTTGCTGGAGGAGACAGAGGTACCCTTTGATTTAGGTGTGGGGGCCTCGCCATTCTCTGAGGGGGTAGTGGCCTCCTTTAAGCCGGGGTTGGACGGGGGAGGGCCGGAGGCACCAGGCTCCTGGATCACCATGATGTCATCCTTACTGTGCTGGCCCAGGTGTAACTTGGCAAAGTCAAAGCCCTTCACACTGGGAGCCTGGAGCTGAGAAAGAGGAGAGAGGACAAAGAACGAGGGAGAGAGAGAGGAGGAGAGTAGGAGGGAGGGGGACGGACAGCGAGGGAGGGGGACGGAGAGAGAAGAGGCAATGAGAAAGGGAGGGAAAGAGGAAAAGAGCCAAAACAGGAGAAATAACAGGGCAAAGTGAAAGAGATGACAGACAGGCAGAAGTAGGCCAGACAGACTGCACTGGAATTCCTGTCAGATGGAGAGAGAAGTGAGCCATGGAAGTGGGTGATGAAAGGTAAGGTGATGGAGGTAAGGTGATGGAGGTGGGTGATGGAGGTGGGTGATGGAAGGTAAGGTGATGGAGGTGGGTGATGGAGGTAAGGTGATGGAGGTGGGTGATGGAAGGTAAGGTGATGGAGGTGGGTGATGGAGGTAAGGTGATGGAGGTAAGGTGATGGAGGTGGCTGATGGAAGGTAAGGTGATGGAGGTGGGTGATGGAGGTGGGTGATGGAGGTAAGGTGATGGAGGTAAGGTGATGGAGGTAAGGTGATGGAGGTGGGTGATGGAAGGTAAGGTGATGGAGGTAAGGTGATGGAGGTAAGGTGATGGAGGTGGCTGATGGAAGGTAAGGTGATGGAGGTGGGTGATGGAGGTGGGTGATGGAGGTAAGGTGATGGAGGTAAGGTGATGGAGGTAAGGTGATGGAGGTGGGTGATGGAAGGTAAGGTGATGGAGGTAAGGTGATGGAGGTAAGGTGATGGAGGTAAGGTGATGGAGGTAAGGTGATGGAGGTAAGGTGTGGTGAGTGACCAGGCTGAGTGACAGGGGAGAGTAGAGTCAGACAGGCACTCATGAATAAAAGCAGAGAGGAAAAAAGTGCGGTAAAAATCAGCTGTCTGTCTGCTATCCTCGGGGAAGGTTAGAGCAGAAGAGCTGCACTGGTCCCACAACCCGGAGTAGACACCAGACAGAGGCCAGGGGATGTGCCATGTCTGTATGTGCATTCAGAAAGTGGGTTTCAGCTGTTAAGACACCAGTCAAGTCAAAGGGAATCCTTATTGAATATTGAATGAAGCAGAATAGATTGGTTCACACAGACAGTACCACACATGGGCCCTTGACAGCATACATTGACCTGACATACAGGAAGTGGATCACTCGACAGTGCTGATATACACAACTCCCAGGGTTTTCTAGAATGCCTTGATCTGATGAGAAGAGTATGGACGCTATCATTAACCGCTTCCTCGTGTGAAACCGCTAATACAAAGGGGGGTGTGGTGCTGCTCTGCTCCCCGCCCCTGTCTCCGCCTCTGTCTCCGCCTCGTCTTTGAGAGAGGAAGGCCTTCCATTTGGTGTACAGACGAGGCAGTGAACACTGGTCTGACTGAGTGACACACAGAGCGAGCTACACGGAAACCAGACACCACCGCACAAATCAGATTGATCTCACTAATTACTGGGTTGGGCGGGAAATGCTCACACCAAAATCATGCCGTGGTCTAATGAGGAACTACAATACTAAAGACTAATACTGTAAACTATTGTAGCATGTCATCCACCCACAAAGGCCATTTTGGACGAAACTTGGTGAAACGGTGGATAGGAAAGTCTACAGAACCACGTCACAGTCTTCATATTTTGCTGCCTTTAGCCCCATTTGGCAACGTAACATATATTTTTGCAATAGCAGAGATTTTACTTGTACATAATTAGGACTGCTCCCGCTGTCTGTGCAGCTTGGAGTTCAGAAACTGCTGCATTAAAATAAGACTGGATGAAGGGCTATCAGTAAAGGTGCTATTTTTGTCTGCAACATACGTTGATTATACTTCAATCACATGAAGTATGCATCCAAGCCAAACTGAATTCTTATCAGAGACATATTGGGTTGATTTCACAGCTATTAATTGCCATAAACCTGGTCAAATGCCTACTTTAACTGTTATTGCATGTGTAGCACAGAACATTTTACAGATATCAATTAGCAGCATTTGAATGTCAACCAGTATTAATTATATTGATTTCAGACAGTATTCTAATAAGCAATAGATACAGTGGAGAGAACAAGTATTTAATACACTGCTGATTTTGGAGGTTTTCCTACTTACAAAGCATGTCATAGGTACACTTCAACTGTGAGAGACGGAATCTAAAACAAAAATCCAGAAAATCACATTGTATGATTTTTAAATAATTATTTTGCTTTTTATTGCATGACATAAGTATTTGAGCACCTACCAACCAGTAAGGCCTGTTAGTTTTTCTTTAAGAAGCCCTCCTGTTCTCCACTCATTACCTGTATTAACTGCACCTGTTTGAACTCGTTACCTGTATAAAAGACACCTGTCCATACACTCAAACGGACTCCAACCTCTCAACAATGGCCAAGACCAGAGAGCTGTGTGAGGACATCAGGGATAAAATTGTAGACCTGCACAAGGCTGGGATGGCCTACAGGACAATAGGCAAGCAGCTTGTTGAGAATGCAAAAACTGTTGGCGCAATTATTAGAAAATGGAAGAAGTTCAAGATGACGTCAATCTCCCTCAGTCTGGGGCTCCATGCAAGATCTCACCTCGTGGGTCATCAATGATCATAAGGAAGGTGAGGGATCAGCCCAGAACTACACAGCATGACCTGGTCAAGGACCTGAAGAGAGCTGGGACCACAGTCTCAAAGAAAACCATTAGTAACACACTACGCCGTCATGGATTAAAATCCTGCAGTGCACGCAAGGTCCCCCTGCTCAAGCCAGCGCATGTCCAGACCCTTCTGAAGTTTGCCAATGACCATCTGGATGATCCAGAGGAGGAATGGGAGAAGGTCATGTGGTCTGATGAGACAAAAATAGAGCTTTTTGCTCTAAATACAACTGAAGAAAAAGGATGAGTACAACCCCAAGAACACCATCCCAACTGTGAAGCATGGAGGTGGAAACATCATTCTTTGGGGAAGCTTTTCTGCAAAGGGGACAGGCCGACTGCACCGTATTGAGGGGAGGATGGATGGGGCCATGTATTGCGAGATCTTGGCCAACAACCTCCTTCCCTCATTAAGAGCATTGAAGATGGTCGTGGCTGGGTCTTCCAGCATGACAACGACCCAAAACACACAGCCAGGGCAACTAAGGAGTGGCTCCGTAAGAAGCATCTCAATGTCCTGGAGTGGCCTAGCCAGTCTCCAGACCTGAACCCAATAGAAAATCTTTGGAGGGAGCTGAAAGTCTGTATTGCCCAGCGACAGCCCCGAAACCTGAAGGATCTGGAGAAGGTCTGTATGGAGGAGTGGGCCAAAATCCCTGCTGCAGTGTGTGCAAACCTGGTCAAGAAACCACAGGAAACGTATGATCTCTGTAATTGCAAACAAAGGTTTCTGTACCAAATGTAAAGTTTTGCTTTTCTGATGTATCAAATACTTATGTCATGCAATAAAATGCTAATTCATTACTTAAAAATCATACAATGTGATTTTCTGGATTTTTGTTTTAGATTCTGTCACTCACAGTTGAAGAGTACTTATGATAAAAATTACAGACTTCTACATGCTTTGTAAGTGGGAAAACCTGCAAAATCGACAGTGTATCAAATACTTGTTCTCCCCACTGTATGTGATCATATTATAGCATAGAATTGTGAAGAAGGCTTTTGGTTCAGTATAACAGTATAAATTTGACCTATTTCTATAAATAAGTGCATCCACTGTAAAAATATCAACATAGTTTTAGGGTTATTGGGATAGATTGTGAATTCAGGTACAATTATTCTGTGCAACTGATTCATTTGAGCAATGCTCTCGCTATCAAAGAGGACAAGCCCACTTTGTAGACTTCACTCCTTTGTTTTGTTGTGTAGTTGGTCACATTGGTGAAAGTGAACTGTTATACTGAACCTCATGACTTCAAGAGACATTAAGGTGCTGTGACAGTGTTGGTCTAGTTCAGTCATTGCATTGAGTTGGAAGAATGTTATTCCAAATGATTCAAAGCTGTAATGGCTGTCAAAGAGCTGCAGATCTTTATTTTTTATTTTAAGGCAGCAAAATTGAAAGACTGTGTGACTATGACTGTAAGCATCTAAGACACTGAAGAATGCTCAGTACATTAATCAGAGTACTGGCCCAGACAAGCTAAAATCTCTGGCGAATTACAGTGGCTCTCAAAAGTATTCACCCCCCTTGGACTTAATGTCAAAGTGAAAAATACAATCTAAAACTTCTTCAAAATGTATTACATTTCAACAAAAAAAAAATTGATTCTATAAGTGTTCACCCCATTGAGTCAAAATTTGCTAGAGGCAGCAGTTACAGCCATGTGTTTATTTAGATACGTCTCCACCAGGTTTCAACATGCGTTTATTTAGTTAAAGTCTCCACCAGGTTTCAACATACACACACAGCATTTCTTGCCCATTCGTCTTCGCTTGAGCGCCTTCAAATCGGATGGGAACCTTTTCAATTTTCCACTCTTTTTACATATTCTTAATTGGATTGAGGTCCGGGCTTTGACTGGACCACACCAGAACATTGACCTTTTTGTTTTTAAGCCACTCCATTGTGTCTTTGGCTCTCGTGCAAGTCCCTGGTCTCTAGCATACTTCTTCCAGGATTTCTCTGTATTCACCCTCTATATTCACAAGCTTTCCAGTCCCTGACAAAGAGAAGCATCCCTAAATGGCTGGTGTCCTCAGAATGATGTGCGGTGTTCGGCTTGTGCTAGTTAAAGCCAAAACGCTCTATTTTGGTCTCATCAGACCATGGAATTTTCTTCCTTTGGGTCCCAGATTCTCCCACATGCCTTCTTTTTGCCACTCCCCCATAAAGGCCACTTTTGTGAAGTACCTATTTTTAAAGTATGCACAGTCGCTCCCAGCTCAGTCATAGAAGACTGTAACTCCTTTAGAGTCGCCATAGGCCTCTTGGTGGCCTGAGTAGCGCCTCTCTCCCCTGGATATCTTCTGAGGACGGCCTGTTCAAGGACGGCCTGTTCAAGGCTGTGCTCCGGGAGATATTTCGATGCCTTGGAAATATTATTACATCCTACCTCTGATTGTTGCTTTTGAAGAGCCTTATTCCAGATAGTTTTTTGTTATGTTCCTTTGTCTTTATGATGTAGTTTTTGTCAGCTTTTGTAGAAAACAACTGTGGGAATTCCTGGAGGCAGGTGTATTTAACCTGTGGGAACTCCTGGAGGCAGGTGTATTTAACCTGTGGGAACTCCTGGAGGCAGGTGTATTTAACCTGTGGGAACTCCTGGAGGCAGGTGTATTTAACCTGTGGGAACTCCTGGAGGCAGGTGTATTTAACCTGTGGGAATTCCTGGAGGCAGGTGTATTTAACCTGTGGGAATTCCTGGAGGCAGGTGTATTTAACCTGTGGGAATTCCTGGAGGCAGGTGTATTTAACCTGAAAACATGTGAAACACCTTTATTTCACAGAGCTGGACTCCATTCAACTAATTATGTTAATAAAGACATTTGGTTGCACCATAGCTCATTCAGATGTATCATTTCAAAGAGGGTGAATACTTATGCAATCAATTATTCCCATTTTATAGTGGCAAAAAATCCTAATTAAATCCATTTTGAGTTCATGACGTAACCCAACAAAATGAGGAAAAATTCAAGGATATTGAATACTTTTGACAGTCACTGTGTCTGACTGGCGCAGATGCTCTCCAACAGCTCAACACAATAAATAAGGGACGTCCTCCTTCTACAGTACATTGTACCTTGTGAGTTGACGTATTCCCTTTCAGCACTCGTTGCCTTTTCTCATTTTTGTCATCTTCTTCTTCCTCCTCCTCCTCCTCCTCCTCCTCTTCCTCCTCATAGCTTTCACTTTTTTGCTTGGGCTTTGGTTTGGGAGGAAGCTTTGGCCCCTGAGCGGATGTATTGAATGGGATGGGGATTAATGAGTTGACTTGGTCTGCAAGTCTTCCATTCACTATCGTGGGACCTCATTGTCCCTTCGCTACAGGGACAATACAGCATCCTCCTCTAATCACAACAACCAAGGGATTCAAAACCACTACACCCTACATTACCCATTCTGTTCAGGTTCTTCTACAAACTACCAACTTCTACTCTATACCTTCTGTTCCTCCTCTTCTTCTTCTTCTTCCTCCTCCTCTTCTTCTTCCTCCTCCTCCTCCTCTTCTTCCTCTACTTCTTCTTCCTCTTCCTCCTCTTCTTCCTCCTCCTCTTCTTCTTCCTCCTCTTCTTCTTCTTCTTCCTCTTCTTCTTCTTCTTCTTCTTCCTCACTCTCACTAATTGTTATTTGCCTCTTGATTGGAACAGGAGACCTTGATTCCCTCAATGATGGTCCCCTCAATGATGAACCCCTGAAAGATGATTCCTTGAAAGCCGATTCCCTGAATGATGATTCCCTGAACGATGATTCCCTGAATGATTGAGGGGACTGAACCAAAATAGAAGTTGAAAGACGAGAGGTGTTATGTGACAAAGCACTGATATAGGTGTTCAGCTTAGGTAAGGAAGGATAGATACTGCTCAGCCATACTCCGGCATGATCCCGAATGCCAATCAGCCAAACTGCACAGAGAGGTTTGAGCTAGACAGACAAATCAATTAACTAGACAGACAAATCAATCAAAGGCAGGATAACCCCTAATATGAAAACAGACAGATGATGATAGTAGGGTGTAACAGTATACAAGAGGCAGCTGCCAAGTCTATGTGTGTGTGTGTGAGTGTGTGTGTGTACGTGTGTGTAGCTGTCAGCCAGGGCAATCTGGCAGAGCTGTGTGGCACTCCAGTACAGCTGGGGCAGCCCTGGGCAAGAACACAGATGTTGTGCCTAATAGCACCAAGCCAATTATGGGGCTGCTGCCACATAGAGAGCCTATGATCTTCTCTCCAGCACTGGCTGCTGCCACATAGAGAGCCTATGATCTTCTCTCCAGCACTGGCTGCTGCCACATAGAGAGCCTATGATCTTCTCTCCATCACTGGCTGCTGCCACATAGTCATTCTCTCCTGGACCCCTTCAGTAACATGGTCCCCTACTGCTCTAAGCTTCCATTCAGTTCACCAGTTCAGGGGAGAATCCTAACTTATGACACAACTTAGTTGCCCACTGACATCAAGTTAGGCTTCAACCACAAAGACTGAACCTGGGACGTTCACCACTACCCTGCGCTTGAAACCCGCAAGAAAAACTAGGAAGCAGTGCCACGTCTCCATCCAGTGGAGTTCAGTGCTTGGGAGATATAGGGCCAGGCATATATAGTGCCAGGCCGATATAGAGCCAGGCAGATATAGAGCCAGGCAGATATAGGGCCAGGCCGATATAGAGCCAGGCAGATATAGAGCCAGGCAGATATAGAGCCAGGCAGATATAGAGCCAGGCAGATATAGAGCCAGGCAGATATAGGGCCAGGCCGATATAGAGCCAGGCAGATATAGAGCCAGGCAGATATAGGGCCAGGCCGATATAGAGCCAGGCAGATATAGAGCCAGGCAGATATAGGGCCAGGCCGATATAGGGCCAGGCCGATATAGAGCCAGGCAGATATAGGGCCAGGCATATATAGTGCCAGGCCGATATAGAGCCAGGCAGATATAGAGCCAGGCAGATATAGAGCCAGGCAGATATAGGGCCAGGCCGATATAGAGCCAGGCAGATATAGAGCTAGGCAGATATAGAGCTAGGCAGATATAGTGGCATGTAGATATAGGGCCAGGCAGATATAGGGCCAGGCAGATATAGGGCCAGGCAGATATATTGCCAGGCAGATATATTGCCAGGCAGATACAGGGCCAGGCAGATATAGATTTCAACTGTTCATCAAAGGCCGATGGCTGTAGTGTAATAATCCAATCGACTACACACAGAAACTACGCTGCAAGCATAAAAAGAAATTCAGAATAGAAAACAGTAATCCTAAAGCCTGCCCGTGATTATGGAGCATCATGACAAGGACCAGCCCAAAACATCCAGCGGGATATGTGATGACAGCAGGTAAAATGACAGGGCATTGTAGCACCCGGCCCCCCCTCCCCCCCCCCCGCCCCCCTCACCTTCTGCCTCTGCTGGACAGTGGTCATGGCGTCAGGCTGGAACTCCAGCTTGTCGGTGCGACACAGCTTCCAGTAGAGGAGGGAGATGATGACGATGACCACAGCCAGAGGCACCACCACGCCGATGATGATCCACATGCTGGTGTTCTCCGCGTCTGGGGGAGGGTACCCCGCCACCTTCTCCACAGCTACGGCACACGGGGAGAGGGCACCAGACACACGGCACGCAGGAAACATGACGTCAAACATAACGGCCGTGTACAGAATGTCCTTTCTGCCTGTCCGTGTTTCTACATTTACATGGGAATGGTGAACTTCCCAGCCTCATTCGCAGACTGTATTGAGTGCTACAGCCGACGCACACGTCTCCCAACACTCTTTCTTCTGCTACGACAGTTGGGACTTCATTAGGCTTAATGAATGCTTGTTGTATCCTCTGGGAGAGCCCAGACATGCCATGAGAGGCGTCTTACGGCAGGGACCGAAGTCCCCTGAGGTACTCTGACTGGGGGCTAGTCAGGCTTTCATCTCTGACATGAACACTGTATATCATTAGGATGTCGGGAATTTGGCTCAGCGTATGAGATGCTTTGAACACTACTATAAATAGACACCAACAGATTCTGAGCAAGCAATTAGTCAGCCCTTTTTCCCCTTCCTTTGTTACTTTGCAGATGTACTGAAATGTGACTAGGAGCCCCGAAGACTAAAGGAACACTGGGGGAAATCATTGCCTGAATGAACTAAATGCTTGTATGTGATGGTACGCCATGCAGACAATCACCAGTGATGTCTGTATCTACGCCACCGGTCCGAAATACATGGGATCAGCTCATTTTACACCTGTAAAACTAAGCCATGTGCAGCCAGAGTTAACCTGCTCCCACAGCTGTTTGTGCCGTCTTATCAAGGCCAACCAGGCTAGGGCTCTACTCACGTGTAGCCAGGATGCCCTGGACCCGGTACCCCAGTACGATGGCTGCTCTCTGCACATCCAGGCGGTTCAACATGTTGGCCGTGGTGACGGCAGGCAGCCGCCGTCCACCTGGACCGTCCACAAAGTACACCATCTCCAGGGGTTGGTCCTCCCCCACTGGCCTGGTGGTACTGACAATCTGGAGGGAGATGTGGGCCACTGTCAACATCACCCTGTTACAGACCGCTGCATGGAGTACCAGAAAGTTCTGGAATGTGAGTGAGTACAACCCCCTGGAAAGTTGTCTGTTCTTTCGATATGTAAGGGATATGTAATCGTCACTTTAACACTATTGACAGATAAAGGGAAACTAAGTAGACAAATTACACTGAAAGATTATACAGTAATTGTATGGATAATACGATCAGGCAAAAATCTACAGAAATGCTGTTTTATATTGTGAAAAAAGCAAGTACACCTATAGCTTCATTAGCTGGCGTTGCCCTCTTTGGCTGAAATACTTCAGGTAGCTATTATTTGTAACTGCCTATCAGTCTCTTTCATCAACTGGGAGGAATTTCTGCCTAGTTTTCTTTACAGTAGTGCTTCAACTTAGTCATGTTTCAGAGTTTTCATGCATGCACGGGCCACTTCAAGTCCCTCATTAGCATTCTATAACCCCCTTTTTTTTCTTATTCAGTTGTAGCTTTGCTCGTGTGTTTTGGATCATGGTTCTGTTGTAGGATCCATGTTCAGTTCAGCTTTAGTTTCTTGACAGATATCCAGATGAAAGATGTTATGAACAAACCTATAGCTTATGTCCTAGGAATGTTCCCACTAAGCTAGTGCATCTTTTGTTGACCAATACAAATTCTGTATTTTAGGATGCATCCCAAAATCACTTTTGGTGGGTAAATGTTATGAAGCACTTATAAATCACACAGTATAATCATTCCACTTATACTGCAGCTATATTATGGAAAACAATTTTACATTACAATTCAGAAGTTCTATGCTTTTAATGGGAAACATTTACTTTACTTTATATGTCTATATACACTCACCTAAAGTATTATTAGGAACACCATACTAATACTGTGTTTGACCCCCTTTCGCCTTCAGAACTGCCTTAATTCTACATGGCATTGATTCAACAAGATGCTGAAAGCATTCTTTAGAAATGTTGGCCCATATTGATAGGATGGCATCTTGCAGTTGATGGAGATTTGTGGGATGCACATCCAGGACACGAAGCTCCCATTCCACCACATCCCAAAGATGCTCTATTGGGTTGAGATCTGGTGACTGTGGGGGCCATTTCAGTACAGTGAACTCATTGTCATGTTCAAGAAACCAATTTGAAATTATCTGAGCTTTGTGACATTATGCATTATCCTGCTGGAAGTAGCCATCAGAGGATGGGTACATGGTGGTCATAAAGGGATGGACATGGTCAGAAACAATGCTCAGGTAGGCCGTGGCATTTAAACGATGCCCAATTGGCACTAAGGGGCCTAAAGTGTGCCAAGAAAACATCCCCCACACCACACAGGACTGCCGCATACTGGATGTTTTTCCCTTTTCACACCATTCTTTGTAAACCCTAGAAATGGTTGTGCGTGAAAATCCCAGTAACTGAGCAGATTGTGAAATACTCACACCGGCCCGTCTGGCACCAACAACCATGCCACGCTCAAAATTGCTTAAATCACCTTTCTTTCCCATTCTGGCATTCAGTTTGGAGTTCAGGAGATTGTCTTGACCAGGACCACACCCCTAAATGCATTGAAGCAACAGCCATGTGATTGGTTGATTAGATAATTGCATTAATAAGAAATTGAACAGGTGTTCCTAATAATCCTTTATGTGAGTGTACATCAGAACAGTAAGACAATCAAGGGCTTGTGGTCTTAATTACCCAGAGCCCCTTCACTTATCAAGCTCTTCCTTTTGTGGCTCTCCAGAGCCCCTGCTCTGCTCCCTCTCCTCTTCTCTCTCCAGTGCCCCTGCTCTGCTCCCTCTATCTCCAAAACAACGATCAGAGGACAGGATAGGCCAGGGTCTCCATGGCAACACCACCTAATCATCATCGCCACTCAACAACCAAACACCATGTCTTTCTTTCTTTCAGGACCCGTTACCTGAATGCTGAGTGCGCCAGTCGCTAATAGCAGACACATTATTAATTCTCTCTCCTTCTCTCTGTCCCTTTCAGCCTGGCAGCTGGAATCATTATAAAGCCAGTCTTCTGTAGATGTGGGTGGGGACAGGTTATCAGGTGGGGAAGATAGAGGGGCACCGGTCTGTCAGTGTTTTACATATCACAGGTAAACCCTGGGACTGTGAGTTTTGTCTACAACTTGATAATTTCATCCATCAAACTTAAAATTTAAAGTACATTTTATAGTTTACTTGACAGAGTTTTTTTCGGAGTTACAAATCACATCAGATTTCAAAATGTCCTTATAACAGCCCTAGGCTTTAGCTTTCTAAATGACAATCAAGAGGACAAAACAAGAGGACCAGGCTATTGCAAAATATGGATAAATCAGCTATTGAACACCCTGTTAAACACAACATTCTGCAAAAGGGAATGGCAGGTCTAACAGCAACCTAAAAACAACAGAGAACAAACTTTTACAGTACTACTGCTGGACAGGACAATGTTGTGCTGGTGAGATCTAATCTCAAAACAGTTTGGTGCCAGTTGAATTTGACAAAAATCTCTCTCCTTGGTCAACTTCATTTTGCTCAAATGGATCTGCAATCAAAGTCGCACAATTGTAATATAAGCATATTAAAGATGGATGGCATTTATTCGTGTCCTGATATCTATCTAGTGGCACAGCCAGTCTATAAGGTTACTAAGTGCCACTCGTACATTCTTTGGGAAGAAGCCTGTCAGAGTGCCTGGGTTCTTGCTTTCACATTTTAAAGACTGTCGTCAGTGTTTCCGCCTAGCTCTAAATAACACAGTGAGACTGTCTGCTCTTCATCTGTGATCACTAAAACGCTGCACATAGAAGCCCTACTTTGTCTTGGCAGATTCAGTACGACGGCAACACCTGGAGAAGGTCTACATCCAGAGAGAGTGGGACATGAAATTGGGCCGCGGGTTAGTTTCGGAAGCGGGCGTTTGAGGTGGGCTCAAATTCTGTTCACAAGTCCACTCTCATAAACCCGGAGCATCGATGTGGCTAAGTGGTTGACCGAGGGAAGAAGTGGAGTTGTCTGCTGTGGTTCGGATCACATATAACCCTGGCTTCCTCTCTTTGGAGGAAGCCTGGGGCTGATCACCACAGGGTAATGAGTTCTAGTCAAGCACAGAAAGAGAGAGCTGGGATTTGATTCTCAGAACAGCGTGTGTGGTCACCTGAACACTGTGGTTGGCCGCGCTGGTAGCCCTCCTGACCCGCCTGGCCCATCCCAGCACCTCTCCCAGCAGCAGGGCCAAACGACGCTCCATCTCGGCCTGGAATGTCCGCTCGCCCACCCTTTGGTCCAGCACACCCAGCAACACTGGACAGGACGCGTGACAGGGTTAGGGTACACACAGAACAGTTCAAGCTGAGCCAACACAGTCTGTAACATGGTAAAAACCACAGCCACAACATAATATATAACACAGCCAGAAGATGTTCTATAACATTGCCCCATCATAGTCCATAACACAACCTAAACATAGTCTATAACACAGCCAGAGCACAGTCTATAAAAAATACATAACATAGTCCATAAGACAACCAGAACATGGTCCATAAGACGAATAGAACATACTCCATAAGACAAACAGAACATGCTCAATAAGACAACCAGAACATGGTCAATAAGACAATCAGAATAAACTCCATAAGACAACCAGAACATATTCAATAGCATAACCAAAACACAGTCTAAAAGACAACTAGAACAAAGTCTATAGCACAATCAGAACATAGTCTAAAACACAACCAGAACACAGTCTATTATACAGACAGAAGACTATAACACATCCAGAACAGTCTATAACACAACCAGAACATAGTCTTTTACACAGACAGAAGACTATAACACAACCAGAACAGTCTATAACACAACCAGAACAGTCTATAACACAACCAGAACAGTCTATAATACAACCAGAACATTGTCTATAACAATCAGAACATTGTCTATAACAATCAGAACATAGCCTGTAACTCAAGTACATACCTGTTCTAACCCAAGAAGAGCGAAGCAACTGGGTGGTGTTCAACTCTGGATATTGGAAAGCTAACGGAAAAGGAGAGAGGGAAATCATAAAACCTGAAAAGACTGATTACTGAGGAATAAAAGAGGTGTATGGGAGGTAAAGGCTCATTACTGAGGTATAAAAGAGGTGTATGGGAGGTAAAGGCTCATTACTGAGGTATAAAAGAGGTGTATGGGAGGTAAAGGCTCATTACTGAGGTATAAAAGAGGTGTATGGGAGGTAAAGGCTCATTACTGAGGTATAAAAAAGGTGTATGAGAGATAAAACAGACTATTAAATAGAAAGTAATTAATTAAAATACATGTATTTTTCCCAAGGGAATTTCCCAGTAGAGGAATTTCTTATAAAATCTAAATCCATTAGACATTATGGTAACGAACTCACGCTCTGCAATCTGCAGGACGGGGAAACCCACGTAGTAGCTGAACTCCACCATGTTCAGCAGCCTCAGGTGGTTGCTGACCTCTGACCCCTTCAGGTAGCCATCGGCATCACGCACGGCAAAAGTCACATCCACTGGCTCCCTCTGCTGACTCCTCGGCTGGTTCATAGTGATGTTAACAATCTGGATGTCACATACAACAGAGGACGGCATACAACAGAGGACAACATACAACAGAGGACGATATAAAACACACAACAGAGGTCGACATACAACAGAGGACGACATACAACAGAGGACGATATACAACAGATGACATACAACAGAGGACGATATACAACAGAGGACGATATACAACATACAACAGAGGACAACATACAACAGAGGACGACATACAACATACAACAGATGACGATATACAACATACAACAGAGGACAACATACAACAGAGGACGACATACAGCAGAGGACGATATACAACAGAGGACAATATACAACAGAGGACGATATACAACAGAGGACGACATACAACAGAGGACGACGTACAACAGAGGACGACATACAACATACAACAGAGGACGATATACAACATACAACAGAGGACAATATACATCATACAACAGAGGACGATATACAACATACAACAGAGGACGATATATACAACATACAACAGAGGACGATATATACAACATACAACAGAGGATGACATACAACAAAGGACAAAATACAACAGAGGACGATATACAACAGAGGACGATATACAACAGAGGACGACATACAACATACAACAGAGGACGATATACAACATACAACAGAGGACGATATACAACATACAACAGAGGACGACATACAACAGAGGACAAAATACATCAGAGGACAAAATACAATAGAGGACATTGTTTAAAATAAATGTCAGTTTGGCAATTGAAACAACAAGGGAATTTGCGATGACCAGTAAGCCATATTTATATGGCCCTTTTTCCCAAGATAGTAACTGATTGCCCATTATAATCCCTTCATTAAAAACACCTAAATAAGCCATTCAACAGTCTATATGCCTTTACAGTGAACAAGAGTGGAATATATTAACATAAGCAGGTAATTGTAAATGAGTGACCACTGATCTAAACCAACTTCCGTGCGCTGAAGTCTCCGGGTCTGGATTTAGGCCTACTGTTTGTCTCTGAAGCTAAGCAGGGTTGGTCCTGGTCAGGCCCTGGATGGAAGGCTGTTGTAAGTGGAGATGGAGGGCCAGAAGGAGGCAGAAATGCCAATGCTTGAGAGCAGCGTAAGGGGACACAGCCCTACGAAGGGCCATGCCTTTCGGATGGGAAGTTCAACGGGGGTCCCGAATCTCTGCATTCACAAAAGACCCCAAGGCACTTTCCCCAAGTCAAACACAGGTGTCCTGGCTACCTTTCCAATCTGGTCCACATAACTGTCATTATGGAAACCTAATCACAGCTTCCAATCGATCTTCTATGATTACAGCAGAAGTACTAAAGGTATTAAATGCATGCAATCAATAATGTATGTACGTTGTCTGGATGCGAGCATAAGCTGAATAACTGAAATATAAGTGGACTGTCTTACTGCAGCACACATTTTAGTCATTACACCCATGCCGTCTCCTCTACACAACTGTAGCTAATTAGGATGAGCAGATTTTGCCCCTCTCAATCTTTCCCCAAACCAATTGAAGCAAGTACTACTACTGTTGCAGTCAACACACTGCTGGTGTAACACCTGCTATAGCCAGTCAACATACTGTTGGTGTAACAACTGCTATAGCCAGTCAACATACTGCTGGTGTAACAACTGCTATAGCCAGTCAACATATTGCTGGTGTAACAACTGCTTGAGGCAGTCAACATACTGCTGGTGTAACAATTGCAAGAGGCAGTCAACATACTGCTGGTGTAACAATTGCAAGAGAAAGTCAACATACTGCTGGTGTAACAATTGCTAGAGGCAGTCAACATACTGCTGGTGTAACAATTGCTAGATGCAGTCAACATACTGCTGGTGTAACAATTGCAAGAGGCAGTCAACATACTGCTGGTGTAACAATTGCTAGAGGCAGTCAACATACTGCTGGTGTAACAATTGCTAGATGCAGTCAACATACTGCTGGTGTAACAATTGCAAGAGGCAGTCAACATACTGCTGGTGTAACAATTGCTAGAGGCAGTCAACATACTGCTGGTGTAACAATTGCTAGAGGCAGTCAACATACTGCTGGTGTAACAATTGCTAGAGGCAGTCAACATACTGCTGGTGTAACAATTGCTAGAGGCAGTCAACATACTGCTGGTGTAACAATTGCTAGAGGCAGACCCAGTCTTGACTCATCCAATCAGCAAACCAGCAGTACCTACTGAGATGAGAACAGAGATAACCCTTTCATTTGAATTTCTTGCCCTCAGCCGACCAAGTCCTGGAACACCTTTTCTGTCTTTTCCTTCCCTCTCCCAGGCTTATTTTAGCAGACACTGCTCTTAGAGTGCTAGACAGCCAGTGGTGTTTAGTAATAATGAATGTGTGAGCTAAGTGCTCCTGACAGAAATGGGGTGCGATCGGGGGGTGACTGCAAAAAAAAAAAATCAGTGCCAAGACGTTGAACTGTGCGCGTGAATACCCAGACAGGAGTAACAGGCTACTGGAGAAAACAGCATTACAGTAAATCTACTGTGTTTTAGCTAACTGAGACACACTGTGCATCCCGTCTCCACTTACGAGCACCGTGAAGTTTGCCGACAGGTGCAGGCGACGGCGTACTTCGGCGTAGGCCATGGTCAGGCCCTTCTCTATGCGCTCGCTGAAATTGCAGACTCGCACGTCAATATGACCTGGTACAAACTGCAGCACTACAGAGGGACACAGACATCTGTGTTGGAAGCATTCAGACACACAGGGTACAGTGCAGAACACAGCCACTATACTGGCTATGACCTACTAAACATTACCAATTCAAAAGAGGCTTGTGGAGTTTAAAACGGTGTTGTTACCTGAAAGAACTTGGTACTGATGGTCTGGTACCTTCCAGTAGTGCGAGACGGACAGGAAGTGGCGGCCAGATTGGCGCAGAGCATCGATGACCGATATGGACGTGTATGCCACAGGACCTGACACAGCCCGGAACACAAAGTCTGGGGGATTCTTAGCCACCTTCACCAATACACAGAAAATACCCAAGTTAAACTACAAGCCAATCAAGATCATTCATTGTATTTTTAATGATGGAGTCTGGATGGGGTGTATGAAGCCTTTCAGTTCAATTCTGTCTATATTTTTCTTTTGACTTTCAACCATCCTGCAACTACAGCTGAACATATCTTATTCCTTCAGATTGTTCCTCTGTTCTAAACCCCACTTAAACTCCCTGTTTACAGTAGAGAGTGTTTTAAGGTCACTGTCTCACTGCTAAGCAATGAAGTGTTGGGTAGCAGACAGTCATTCTTCTGGTTTGTTTATCAAAGAGCCTGGAGAGAAAAAAAACCTAACCGGATGTGTTCTGTCCTTCCTGGCACATCCCATCACTCCACCCCCACACACACACACACACGACCGAGACCATTATCCAACACAGCCTCCGTCACTACCGCGGCTCCTTAGCACTTAATGCAGATCGTACAATAGAAATACAGTGCACGCTTTCCAACGTGCATTATCTTAGCATTAAGGCAGTCTCCACTGTCACAGGAATGTTTCCCATACATTTCCATCAAGACGCAGCGGCTGAACTTCCACAACACACGCTGATATAAGATGCAGAGCATGTGGCACAACAGCTGCTTAGAGGTTACTTTAGGGAGTATGTGGTGTAATGAAAAGCTCAGCACTTTGAGGTTAGGCCTAGTTGTCTAGTCAGACTGGGTCTACAGGCTCATTTATGTACAGCCTAATGCAATGACAGAAAAGGTTGTTTTTTCATTTCATTAGTATTTCCATCTGTTTTCGTCTTTAAAACCCAGATAACAAGTACCCCACGCTTCAACATAATGCACCTGCAGTTCAATGGACTTATTGAACTCTGTCTTTAGGACATCTTGGATTTGGGATTTGGCATATCCAACAGTGGCCCCGGCGGGAAAACCTGGAGAGGTGGACAGAGGATCTCATTATCACCTCATTATCACCTCATTATCATCTCCATCACGGCCCAGTAAGACATGCTCGAAAATGACATTGAGAAAAATGACATTTGAGTCCGCAATGCTATCAAAACTTTTACAGTAAATCAACACAAACCATTACCTTCATATGTAAAGACTAGAACACTTCAGGATTGTTAATGATCGTTCACTTGGATAATGCGGACATTCCCCCATAATGCTACTGCATGTCAATATGAGAGAAACGGGACAACACTCACCGACTTTGACAAAGTACACCGGCTTGGTGATGTCACATATATACTGGCGGCCTGTGGTTGTTGGGAGGCTCTTTGTGGTAAACTTGGAGGGGGCGGTGGTAGTGCTGGTGGACAGAGCTGTGGTTGTAGGGGCCTTGGAGGTGATGGGGGTAACAGCAGCAGTAGTGGCACTGGTGGTGGAAGCAGAATAATCGGTGGAGCTGGTGTCTATGGGGCTTACTGTACTACGGCTGCCGTTGGTCTGTGATGTGATGGGATTGTCGGTATCAATGCCTTGGTCGGCCATAACAGACACCGGGAGGACGGTGGTGGCGTTGGTGGCCGGCTCTGCGGCGCTTGAATTGACACGTGGGGGTAATTCTGTCTGACCAGGAAGTGGCTGGAAGGCGACAGAGGTGGCCACCACAGAAGTGACTGAAGGGCTGCTATGTAGAGCAGTGGAGGTCGGGTAGAGGTACCACTGGATGTCTGCCTCAGATGATGTGGCAGTGGGCTGGACAGACACCAGGACAGGGCTGCTGTCCAGTCCAACTACGGAGGTGGCCACAGGGCTCATCCAGTCGCCAGAGGACGCAGGACCAGTTCCACTCCACAGGGAGGAGGAGAGGTCCCTGGAGGGGGTTGGTGCTATTGAAGGCTCCAGGAATGGCACTGAAAGAATCTCGGTTGTTTCTGCTGTGGTCACGTTGAGAGGCTCTGAGCCAGAGGTGTCAGCTGAGGACTCGTCGATCCAGGTAGTGTTGTCAGAAGGCTGGACCGCCCCATAAGAGGCTGTGAGCATGTGGCTGGGGTCCACATTGAAGGTGCTGGTGGCCATGATGTCAGGGGCGCTGATGGACATCAGGGACAAGTGCCTGGAGGTGGAGGTCACGTTAGTGCCCCTGTGTTCTTCAGAGTCATCCTTGGTCAGTTGGATGGTGTAGTACTCCAGGCTGTTCATGTCCGGTAAGAGGAGATTTGTCGGTTCGAGGGTGAAGGTGTCTGACCAGTCCACGTCAGAACCTCCTGGGGAAGCCTCTTGAGGTGTCAGGGTGGGTACCAAGGCTAGTGTGGGGTGACTGGTAGAGGGATGGACGGAGGTGGAGAGTGCTTCACTTCCAACACTGGAGCTGTAGGCTGCTGTTTGGAGACTTGCAGAAGACGTTACAAGATGCATCGAGGAAAAGGTCACGACGACCCTGAAGGAAGGAGGTGTCGTAGCTTTCCGTGACGGAGTCCTCCCAGGTCGTACATGTACGTGGGCAGGTTAGAGATCAGGGAGAACTCGTCTCCATTCGAGTCGACATAGGACATGGTTTCCAGGTAGTCTCCTGAGCCCCAGTCCACCTCCATGGCGTTGGTGGGGAAGAAGTCATCAGGAGGGACCAGGGTGGGTTCTGCTGAGGAGGACGTGGTGTGAGGGCTCAGATAAGGCACATGGCTGGGAGCTAGCTGCATCTCGGCGGGCGGTATCTGATGCATATAGATACCTTGGGCAGTGTCACCCTTCTGCGCGGGCTCACTGGTGGGGAGTAGATCATCTAGATCAATGGATCTACTAGAGGGTTCAGGAAGCGGTTTTGGGTGCAGTGAGATGTGGGACAGGTCAGGATCAGGTCTAGACTCTGGGCCGGCTTGGTCTGACCGGGCTTCAGCGGCTACTAGGTCTTCACGAGGTAGCTGAGGCGGGTCCGCGGGTCCAAGAGGAACTAACGTCATAAGTGCATGAATTGTCTGTTCCGATTGGTCCTGACTGTTTCCGGGAGGTATTAATGGGGCTTCATCTGGAACTCTTTCATTAGGGGTTGGGACAACTGACTGTGATGATGTAGTCCCACTCGTGGCTGTGTATGAGTTAAACCGTGTTGTGGATATGTTAGACCATGGTCCAGAAGGTTTCTGATGTGATACAGTGACAAGGCTTGAAAAGGAAGACGCCATTGTTGTGTTGGACCCGGCAGCCTTCAGGTCCCTTGAGAGTCTGGAAGGGCCTGCAGGTTGTTGTCTAAGGCCAGTCATAGGCTCCAAGGTGCTTAAAGGCGGAGCAGACAAAGGGTCTGGACCAATGAGAAATGGGTCTCTAGAAGTCAATGATTGAGAGACTTCAGAAGCTGAAAGTGTAGATTCAGCTGGTAGGTGACCAGGTGGAAGGAGAGTTGTAGTTGTAGTGCCTTCTGAGCGCTCAGAGGTGTCAGTGTGTGAAACGAATAAGGCTGAATCAGTCCTGCTTGGTACATCTTCCTTGAGCATGATGGTATCCCACAAAGGCCCGTCTTCTGAAAAATAAAAACAAAGAATCACATCAAACCTGAACAGTGATAATAGCAAATTACATATTTGATAGGCTTAGCTGAACTGAGTGAACAAATTACGTCTGCAGTGAAATATTGAGACGTGAAGTTAAGTGGAAAATACGCTGCTCTTAAACTGACTATATTAACACTGAAGAGGGAAGATTTGTTAATGGGCAATATTTCTATAGGCAGTCTACCTTAAGAGTGGTAGGGTTCTCTACCTACAGTTACTATTGCTGTATAATTGACTAGGCTAAAAGAATAGGAAACAAATAATGAATGGTCTCAAGGACATAATATGAGATCACCACTTCATATGGCCCTAACCTGAACCTGAAGTCATGGGATGATTAATGACACCACAGACACGACATCTACAGAAGACTTTTGTACCTCTGCACTGTGTGGGTTGACTAAGGATGAATATGACTGCTTTAAAAACAAAATAAACATGTAGGAACAACAACTATTTCACCAATAGCTTCTGAGAAACCACAATCAACTTGTATTTTTAGGCACTTTGCTGATTTCAATGAAGAAATGCACAAAATGAACACTAAGCGTAGCCTGACAGGCCAGCCCACTCAAAGTAGTATGTGCACAAAAATACAATTCACAATACCATGTAAAGTCATTTTATTTGTGCACTACGGAAAATCACTAGAATGACTCAGGCCCTCAGGCTAATCACTAGTCTAACTAATGCAGAACCATAAGCCAAAGCGTCTGTAAAATGGAAAAAAATCTATTCTAAACAACAAAACGGATACAGTCCATGTGGACGGACGGAGCTGAAAAATGACCAAAACATAATCCCCAGAACAATCAGGGAAAAGCTTTGGCCTAATCCGCTACAGTGAGGAACGGGTTAGGCCATCTCACAGTGCACACTCTGAGACGGTGTCCTATGACGACATGTACAGTAACGTAGCTTGTGTCTGGAGTGTTTTCAATGAATACGATTTTCTTTTTACATTTACCCTGTTTCTCAAGCCAATTTTGTGATCAATGCCCAGCGTTATCGTAGCAACTCTGAGTGGACACGGGACGGTCTATGTCCAGAGAGTATGTGTACTCCGAAGCACATCCAATGTTATTCTGGTTCTTATCACACTGCTCGCTCAACCAGGAAGTCCACACTGTAATTCCTACATGCCGGAGTGAATGTAAACGTCGGTCTACTACTTTGTTTGAGCTGAAGATGCCACAAGTACTGTACTGTACAATACTGTAACGTCTTGTTGCTAGATGATACAGAAACTATATGTATTATATATAAATACATTTTAAAATGTTTGGGTGGCCAGGATCAAACTTTGTAAAATCAAGTTCTTCTCTAGTGGCTGTGTTGGTGGATTCCGTCATAGATCTCTCAGCATAGGCAGAAGGGGTGTGGTCCCAGACGCAGAGCGACAGGCAGATTTATTAATCTGAAAACACCAGGCAGGCGGGTGGTCAAGGCAGAATAGTAAAAAAGGGTAAGCTAGAGTCAGTACACAGAGAAGGCAAAAACGGAACATTCTAAACAGGATAGGTTTGCTGAGCGCTACGTGACCAACAACAACACCTCACAATGAGGGAACAGAACTGAAAGGGCTAAGTAGGGAACGCTAACTGGTAACTGTGTGTGTGTTTCTGTCTGTGGAGAGTGTGGATCTGTGCATGTTGATCTGTCTGTGGAGAGTGTGGATGTGTGTGTGTTGATCTTTGTGTGGAGAGTGTGGATGTGTGTGTGTTGATCTTTGTGTGGAGAGTGTGGTTCTGTGTGTGTGGTTCTGTCTGTGGAGAGTGTGGATCTGTGTGTGTGGTTCTGTCTGTGGAGAGTGTGGATCTGTGTGTGTGGTTCTGTCTGTGGAGAGTGTGGATCTGTGTGTGTGGTTCTGTCTGCGGAGAGTGTGGATCTGTGTGTGTGGTTCTGTCTGTGGAGAGTGTGGATCTGTGTGTGTGGTTCTGTCTGTGGAGAGTGTGGATCTGTGTGTGTGGTTCTGTCTGTGGAGAGTGTGGATCTGTGTGTGTGGTTCTGTCTGTGGAGAGTGTGGATTTGTGTGTGTGGTTCTGTCTGTGGAGAGTGTGGATCTGTGTGTGTGGTTCTGTCTGTGGAGAGTGTGGATGTGTCATTTGTTTGTTCAGGGGATGGTTGCATTCACATTCTTAGTTCACTGACATATTCACTTTGCTTACCACAGCCTAAATTAACCCTTACTGTATTTTATGTTTATTTTCTTGTTTTAATAAAATACATAATTTAAAGAACATTATGTATTTATAAGATGTTTTAAAGCTGTAAATAATGTAATTTATGATCACAGAGGCCCAAGCAGCCCTAGACCATATCAAAAAATTACTAATACACAGAGAATATTTTATCTTTTTCCACTATGGAAAGTAAACTCGTGGTTAAATAACTCCCTTGTGGATTTTGGATTTAATCAAGTCATTAGCACGTACCAGAGGCCAGCGAAAGACAGCTTGTTCAGCACTTCAGCTTTGTATTGATGTATCGATGTTGAGAAGTGTTCTTCCCAGGGACTATTGAGGATAATTAGATATCCAACCAAATCTGCTTCAGTGACATGTTGTACTCACACAAAAATGAACAGATATATAACAGTAAAAAAAAAAAAACGTAAAGCTTTCCTGCAATCAGACAGCAGATATTGTGAAGGATAGAGCACTATTTTTTGCTTCATATTTTACTTAATGCTACACCGTAGATGTCACATCCTTCAGGCACAGCGACTACTTGGCTCTGTGAAGAATGACAGGTGCCATGGGATGTTTCCAAGTGAAATATGTCGGTGTGTAGCAATGGAAGCGGTCTGCCGTAAAACAGGCTGACTTTTAGTAAGCTCCAAATGTCCCCTTTCAGAATGTGTGAGTTCACAGGGAGATGGAGAAACACTCAGTTCCATTTGAGATGTCTAGAGAGAGGGTGCCGTTTAGTATAGGAGATGCTAAAAGAACCTTCTGTGATATTTCTGAAATACAGGCCTATTGAAAGCAAACTCAACAATAACAAACTAGTCCTCAAGACTGATTGGGCTATGGGCTACTGTCTCAAAATGCTGTTGTACCTTTAATTCTTGTGGAGTCTTTAATTCTATGACTCTGTCCACTTAAGAGTTCATTAGATCATAGCCTGCGTAGGCATGGGTAAAAACCACAGCCAGACGACTCACAGGGAATGACTCAGCAACTGCCTGCCAGGTCTTTGTTCTCTACACACGCTCTCTGTAGAGACGGAAACAACCACAGTTCCAGCTGACATCTAGGACTACTGTATTTATTTATACAAATGAAAGACACACCATAGACTGGTTATAATACATGTTAACGTTGTTAGAGAATAGGATGTCAATCATCGGGTTTCTTTGGAAATTCATCTGCTCTTACTCAGTCACTATAGAGGTAGCGGCTGGCTGCCCAGTTAATAAAATCTTAGGGCTAATCAGGCAAACATGTTACTTTTCCTGTTAATGAACAATGTCTCCCAAACCAGTGCATGGATATTCTAAATGGAGGCTACGCTAGCTTGCTAACTGTCACACACCATCATTTGAACTCCGGTAACACTCCTCCTCACTCCACCTACAGACCATTAATAACTATTTGATTATGAGAGAAAGAGAGAGAGAGAGAGAGAGAGAGAGAGAGAGAGAGAGAGAGAGAGAGAATCACAGAGAGAAAGCACTCAGTTACATTTTAGTAATATTAGGACATAATCTTATCCATATCAACCTACTGTACAACAGCAATAAGGTGTAACAGCCTTTCTCAAGTGCACAGTAACAGACCTTTCACCTTGTTGACTCTGGTATTTGAAATAACAACCTTGTGAACTCACAGTAGTGAACTCACAGTACATCTTATCAATTAATATTTAGACATCTTCTGATTAACAATTCAGTTTTGACTGTGTCCAAGGACATGAACAAGCTGTTGCCAAAACCAAGCTAAACTACCCAGAAACATCCTGGAAGTCAATCTGGTCCAGGTGTATCTTTAACAGGTCATAGGACATAAATGAACTTACTACTAGTGCAAATCAGCTATGGTCGGCTCTTAGACAGTGTGCAACCAACTGAATGAAACATTTATTGACACACTGCTTCTGAGTTTCCCCAACCAGAGGGACCATTAAGTCCACAACGAGGCTCGGTAGATGACGATGGTAGGGATTATTTCTGGACAATTCTGCCTGAACAATGGGTGGTTCTCTACAGAGAAAGGGGAGCTGAGGGGAAGTCTTCTGGGACTGTGAGTTAGTAAAGCACTGGAAACAAAACCCTTAAGTTAGCCTAGCCTTAGCCTAGCCTTAGCCTAGCTCTGGGCCTAGCTCACACATTTGTCACCATTTTAGTCTTCCGTCATCACTCAAAAATGACACCCAACAGCTGATTAATAATCAACACCGTGGGTTCATCAGTCGAGAGCTGCCCGCGACAGCCAGGAGACGGACAAGCGTCTCGGGTTGACGTTACAACAGCCACGACTGGACAAAGACTTGGGAGGACACGGCACCACAGCCACCTGTTCTCTGCAATAGGAGCATGTTGCGCTCCACCGGGCTCTCCATGACGGCCCTTATCAGAGCGACGGGACACGTGACCACAGACGTCCGCTTGGAGCGGCACCTTCAACTAGCGCGCCACTGCAACAGAAATGCCAGGTGATGAAGTGTCCCTTTGGGTGTAGAAGTCAGTGTGACTGTGACAGCGGTTCTATTAGCCCTATCTCAGCCCGCTGTAGTATGGTCGCGAGTCACGTTCGCCCAGGTTAGCATGAAGTACACCATGTCTGGCATTTTCGTAGGATCATGATGAGTCAGGCTCTCAAGTTAGCGTTGGATACATAACCTGTTACCGTTAGTAAAAACGTCATCTTGTCTAATGTCTGGTGGAGTTGATATTTAAAGGGAAGCTGAAAATGTAGCCAATGATACTGTAAAAAGGAATCGGCTAAATCTTTTTTCCTTTTAAAATGCTAGTAATATTTGCCAATATTGGCAACCCAAAAATATCCCTGATGTCAGTCCCAGTTTCATTAGACAATGACAAGACACTAGAATGAATTGGTTAATTAAAAATAAAAAATCCCCTAATAATGACATTCTATTTCTGCTTAACGTGGTTGGGCCTTGACATGTCTCATATGCATACCTAATGAATAGCTGGCTATTAGACATCTGCACACCCAAAGTTGTCTTGATATCAAATATAGGTTTGCCTCTTTCCTCATTCCATGTTTTCTATCAACACAGGTCTGTTCATATGAAAGCATTGCTCCAGCAGAATGAGCTCGGGGTCACTAATTCTGCTCTCGCTCTGTTGGTCGAAGTGCGCTAGTCAACCATTAAACATCACAGGATCTTGGCTGAGACGTTGGCTGGGTTTCTAAAATTGTGCCAAATGGGTCATTTGTTTGTCTACGAGAATATTGTTTTTGTGTTACCCATGCAAATTTTTTTATGGTATTTACATCAAGCAGTAATATTAAAGAGGCGTTTACCTCATTTTACCTCTGCCTATTGATTCCAGTGACTTAACAAGAGGTACAGAGAGACAGCCACACCACCCAAAACATGAGGTGAAAACAGCGCTGCAAACCATGCCTCCTACCAAGCATATGTCCACAAAGAGACATACTGTATTTTCCTAAAATCATACTGATTAGAGGAACAATAGTACACGCAACCCAAGGTATGGCACAAAAATTTATTCCTAACATGAATACCCCTTGTTGTACCAACATTTTGATGGAACGCCAGCATCAATTACTTGAGATGGACAAACAACGCTTGCCCATCAGCTCGTGTGATGCGTCTCATTCACCATTATTTGAAGCTGAAAAACATTAATGTTCTGCTACCAGCAAGATATTACAGTGGCAGCACTAGCTGATTTCTTTTTCAAAATAAAAGCCATAATTGAAATGCAGAAATGCTCATATCTTCGTCTACAAACACACATATTGATCTTGTAATTTCTTTAACCAAATAAAAATGATGCTAATGACTGCATGAATGGAGGGAAAGTTGTGTTGTTTTTAGCATTCACCAGGGCTTTGACACTAGGGTGATGTTGGTGCAGAATTGTCAATGTGTGTGAGGTGTTAGCGGTTGTGTAGGCTACTTCCATGAAGCAGTGACAGTTAATGTTTATCAACACCGTTGTATTAAGGTTAGGATTAGCAGCCCCATGTTAGCGTTAGGGAGTGGTTAGGGTTAGCAGCCCCATGTTAAGGTTAGGGTTAAGCAGGGGTTGGGGTTAGCAGCCCCGTGTTAGGGTTAAGCAGTGGTTGGGGTTAGCAGCCCTGGGTTAGGGTTAAGCAGTGGTTAGGGTTTGCAGCCCCATGCTAGGGTTAGGGTTAAACAGTGGTTGGGGTTAGCAGCCCCGTGTTAGGGTTATGGTTAAGCAGTGGTTAGGGTTAAGCAGTGGTTAGGGTTAGGCAGTGGTTAGGGTTAGGGTTAAGCAGTGGTTAGGGTTAGGGTTAAGCAGTGGTTAGGGTTAAGCAGTGGTTATGGTTAAGCAGTGGTTAGGGTTAAGCAGTGGTTAGGGTTAAACAGTGGTTGGGGTTAGCAGCCCCGTGTTAGGGTTATGGTTAAGCAGTGGTTAGGGTTAAGCAGTGGTTAGGGTTAGGCAGTGGTTAGGGTTAGGGTTAAGCAGTGGTTAGGGTTAGGGTTAAGCAGTGGTTAGGGTTAAGCAGTGGTTAGGGTTAGGCAGTGGTTAGGGTTAGGGTTAAGCAGTGGTTAGGGTTAAGCAGTGGTTAGGGTTAGGCAGTGGTTAGGGTTAGGCTAACCCTAATATAGCAGCCCCAAGGTTTTACGCAGCTTTATTAATGTGTCGGGGGTAGTAGGGTCAGTTCTCCTTCTCCACTGTAAGTCCTTGTAAACCTAAGGAATGCACTCTAAATGTTGTTGTCTCCTGCTCCGTTCAAACGTAGGAGGACATGAGGTCTTGGCCCACACCACCCAAGTATTAGGCTCTAAAGACTCGTTGCTGTCCCTGTCCAAAGTCCTCCTGGCTGCGTTGCAGATCAAGACGATACCTGACGGTTCTAGCTGCCAGTCTGATAACCTCCCTCCGAGCCCCTCTTAGGGAGTTTTTCCCAGTCACTGTGCTTCACAATTGTTGTTGCTTGCTCCTTGGGGTTTCAGGATGGGCGTTTTTTAAAAGCACTTTGTGACAACTGCTGATGTAAAAAGGGCTTTATAAATAAATATGACTGATTGATTGCATTCCACTGGAATGCAAAAATGCTGTTAAACTGGAGCTTTAAATGAAGCTGGAGGATTTTACAGTGTTGTTTAATCTATTCCACCACTTGTCATTGTAGAACCAACAGTTCCTCACAAAGCAGCAGTTCGCAAAGCACCAAAAATTATTAAAATTTTAATTACAACATGGGCAAAGGCTCATTTGAAAAAACACAGGTTTCTTTTTCTGCTCAAAAAAGATTTATTCAAGAGTCATTTAACATACCATAGCTAGCTATTTACTCTTTCACAAAAAATTTTTATCTGGTCCATAAACAGCCCCCGGTAGCGTTTGAAACAGTTACAAATAAGTGTGCCGTTAAAACAACGTTGAAAAGATGTTTAAAATCCATCTTTCACATTATTTTGCTTAGTGGATTAGGAACACAGAAAAACACAGAGACAAAGGAAGGGAGACTAATAACAGCTGTCCTCATTATACAGAGTTGGCGTCTAGGTGGGTAACATAACGGACAGATACAAGACAAGCCTCAGACACACACTTCATTTGCACATTTTGTAAAAAAAAAAAAATAATTTTGGAAAAGCTCTACAGATCTTAACTAGATACATAAAGATTAATCATAATCAAAGGTCCTTTACGATTGAATAATATTCTACCACAATACTGGAGTTTGTTGGCAAGTGGTCAAAAGCCCTGTGGTTCACCTCTATCTGATGCACGTAATTGGAGATGAAGACTACATGAGCTTTCCAATACACGGCCACTGTTGCTAGAACCCGCACAATGATTTCATGAGAGAAGCAACAAACAACACTGTGTACCCATTTAATCTCCAAAAGATTAGGGTGTTTATTTTCAGGGGAAATATTAAAACTTTTGGAGATTTACCTGATTGGATCCAGAAAGATACAGTACTACATTTTACAAGACACAACTGCACTTGAAACACATGGACAGTTCATGCTTTGCTCCACTTTACCGTTTTTTTGGGGGGAACAAACCATGTCAACTGCTTGCCCATGGGGGAGGGCTGCACCAATGAGATAGTACGGAATTAATCACATTGACACAGCACTGTTAATGGACCACTTTGGGGCATTGAAATGAACGACTAGGTCTCTCTGTATTCATTAACATAGTTCTCTATATCAGCCAGTGCCTACACGGCAACAAATAGAAAACAATATAGTAATTCAGTCACTGTCATCATGGTAACACCACCAGTTTTACCAGATGAGGTGGATTCCAGCCCAATTAGGCTATTTTAAATGTGCATTAAAAATGGTCTTGGGATGGGGGATGTATATATATGGTTGTATAGCAAAACTAGAATTGTGCAGTTTTTAGTGGAGCCAGCAGGGTTTAGGCTGTGATTGGGCCATTGACAGTCACTCAAATTGGACAACCCTGGATATCACAGTACAAGAAGAAGATAAAGAGCATCTGCATCAAACAGGCTATAGCATGAAATTACAGAGGATAATGCAATGCAATATGTACCGAAGAAATGTACTTGTGCAATGGAAGAAAGCATTGGTGTGTAGCTGCACACTTCAGCATAACTCTTGTTCAAGCTATTGGATCTAGTTATATTTTCTGTCAATCTGGCATATCATTGTTTTATCAGTACAGTATAGTATAGTAAGGAGCGGTAATTGCAATCGATATTGCATTGTTAATGTCTATGTTGTTATGCCGTGAGCTAAACCCATGCTTGCCACAACCAGTAGTATTTATTCTTGCCATGCATGTTAACAGAGAGGGAAATTATTAGCTCTAACTTGTATTTCCTTTAGCAATAATTGAATGCTTGTAGGGGTCACCATTTCTTGTCAGTTGATATCAAAATTCTGTCATCTTTTGGCACTGCCCCTACTACACAGCCAAACAGGACCCACCACTGAAACAAACCAAAATGTTGGAATAATAGGAAAGGAATAATTGGAAATAACCTAAATGTAATTTACCCCTGCCACACATCCTAACAATCCCAGGTCTATCTGCAGAAAGCCCATCTTTGGGAAACTCACCTGGTCTTCACTACACCCACATGCCCACTTGCCTGTCAAAAATTTTATATGAAAACACATGTCAAAAATGTTATAAATTGATTTGCAAAACATGACTTAGTACTTAGTGGCAAAACCCTTGTTGGCAATCATAGAGGTCAGATGTTTCTTGTAGTTGGCCACCAGGTTTGCACACATCTCAGGAGGGATTTTGTCCCATTCATCTTTGCAAATCTTCTCCAAGTCATTAAGGTTTCGAGGCTGATGTTTGGCAACTGGAACCTTCAGCTCCCTCCACAGATTTTATATGGAATAACGGTCTAGAGACTGGCTAGGCCACTCCTTTGTTGCCTTGGCCATGTGTTTTGTGTCATTGTCATGCTGGAATTCTCATCCACGACCCATTTTCAATGCCTTGGCTGAGGGAAGGAGGTTCTCATCCAAGATTTGACATCCATTGTCCCTTTGATGCAGTGAAGTTGTCCTGTCCACTTAGAAGAAAAACATCCCCAAAGCATAAAGTTTCCACCTCCATGTTTGACAGTGGGGATGGTGTTCTTGGGGTCATAGGCAGCATTCCTCCGCCTCCAAACACGGCGAGTTGAGGTGATGCCAAATAGCTCGATTTTGGTCTCATCTGACCACAACACTTTCACCCAGTTCTCCTCTGAATCGTTCAGACCTTGCGAGCGCTGCAGGATCAGTCCTTCATGGCGTAGTGTGTTACCAATTGTTTTCTTGGTGACTATGGTCCCAGCTGCCTTGAGATAATTAAGATCCTCCCGTGTAGTTCTGGGCTGATTCCTCACCGTTCTCATCATCATTGCAACGCCACGAGGTGAGATCTTGCATGGAGCCCCAGACCGAGGGAGATTGACGGTTCTTTTGTGTTTCTTCCATTTACGAATAATCGCACCAGCTGTTGTCACCTTCTCACCAAGCTGCTTGGCGATGGTCTGGTAGACCATTCCAGCCTTGTGTAGGTCTACAATCTTTTCCCTGATATCCTTGGACAGCTCTTTGGTCTTGGCCATGATGGAGAGTTGGGAATTGATTGATTGCTTCTGTGGACAGGTGTCTTTTATACAGGTAACAAGCTGAGATTAGGAGCACTCCCTTTAAGAGTGTGCTCCTAATCTCAGCTCGTTACTTGTATAAAAGACACCTGGGAGCCAGAAATCTTTCTGATTGAGAGGGGGTCAAATACTTATTTCACTCATTAAAATGCAAATCAATTTATAACATTTTTGACAAGATTTCTGTTGTTATTCTGTCTCTCACTGTTCAAATGAACCTACCCTTAAAATTATAGACTGGTCATTTCTTTGTCAGCAGGCAAATGCACAAAATCAGCAGGGGATCAAATTTTTTCCCCCTCACTGTACATAACACATAAAATAAATAAAAGTGCAGAAAACCAATTATAGCATTATTTAATAGAAGAAAAGTTAGGTAGTATAGGTAGGTAATAGGTAACAGAAGAAAATAAAGGTAGGTCTAAGGCACATTACAATTTAATGTCAGTCTCAACATTTTCTTATACACGCCTCCTCAAACCCAGAAAACGTAAAAAACTTTTGGAAGTCTGTGAAAGCTTGCACAGAGTGAGGAAAAGTTATGTTTATAGTCCAGACAAATAGTGTCATGTTATCACACAGTGTTTAGACTGAAGGCCAGCTCTTGACTGATTTGACTTGAAGATGACAAGCAAAGAGCATAAGGAAGGCAAGCGGTCAAGCCTGCATATAGGCACGCACTCACACGCACGCACGCACAGCTTTAAGCAGAAGCAGAAACTGGAGTCTCACTGAATCATCCAATACCAACATATGGAGCTCTTTATTAGAACCCATCCCACCGTTTATTGTTCGAGTCACATTACAATTTCTCTGTCAGCCCAGCAGCTGTGAAGCGCACACAAACAGAGCCAAGATGAGATGCAGGGAAAGCTGAGACACCAGTTACAGGTCCCCCACAATGATATCATTTCCTTTGTTTGCCAGGGTTAAGAACAAAATATATTTTTGTTTTAATGCTAGCTAAAAGCGCACAAGGTTTTTGTTTTGATACGAGCAACTCACGTGACTGCCTCTTCACAGTCTTGTGGTCTACTGCAGAGCGAGTAAAATCGATACAAGAGATGTCCTCCACAAACACATAGGAAATGGCTACCTTAAAAACAACTCAGGCAGGAAAAACTCGACAACACAACCTACTAACGACAATAAGCTCAGAACTTTCAACAGTTTATTAAATGACCCCAGTGAATGACATCACGTAATAGGGCAGCTAGCTAGGCTCCGTGACTGGGGACCACATAGTTTAGCAGTTCCGGAGTAGCTTTCATAGTGACCAGCCAAGCGCTCTCGTCTGGGCAGCCCAGCCGGATGGAGTATCAGCACAGACCTGACTGAGGTCATGTCTGCACTTCATCAAACATTCATGAAGCCCTTGTGTTTTATCCTCTGGGAATCAATTTTAAGATAAGAGAGTAAGACAGAGAGAGCCAGAAAGAGAGAAGGAAGAGGAGTGGAGGGGAGTGAGGTGGAGGGAGAGAGAGACCGGGAGAGAGAGACAGAAGGAAAGAGGGATAAATAGAGGAGGGAGTCGGAGTAGTTAGTTAGCAACAAACTGATTATCCCGGGATTTTCTCCACAGAACTGGACTTGTATTGCCAGAGTATTGTGTAATCCACTGGAGAACACTCAAGTTCCCCATGCATCTTTTACCAGGCCGCCCCTCACCACCACCACACTCTCCCCAGCCCAGATTTCAATGAAAAGACAGGAAAGCAGAAAGAGACTTGAAACAGGAGAAGCCCTGATGATTGTGTCACTGTGCTTTCTCAGACTCAGAGTGGACGACACTGAAGATTCTCAGGCCCGCTCCTACAACAGCGAGCAGAAACAACTTGAACAGAAAAAACCCACTGGACATACATGATGAAGGGAATCTTTTGTAAATGAATAAACGCGGGTTACGTAAGCAGGAGAGGGTGCTTTACTGCTATGCTGGGATGTTGGGGGCGGCTTCTGAAGGGTGCCGGCCAGAATGGATGAAAACAACCGCACACAATTTAGCCCTGAGTACCTCAAACATGACTGGACTGAGCAGCACCATCTGCTGAGAAAAATATATAAATAAATTGCGGCCTTTCATTGAAGCGTAGAGTAATTTGCACCTAGAGCAATATGGTCTTGTGCTGCCTTCTGTCCAATTTCTTTTTAAATTTGCCTCCAACCGAGTTCATAAGCAGTGATCTGTTTAAAACACCACACTAGAAATGTGCACTACAAATGACATTGTATTAGGGGCTCAGCAAAAGTCCAAGCCTATAGCCTTTTTTACATTTGCTTTTTATTGGGATTATTGTGTTCAATGGAAAAGCTCAAGTTAGAGTTCCCAAACGCTCCCCCCCCAACTTCATTATCCAACTCACACTAATGACATCCCAATCTGTCATCTGACTGACACAGCCAAGCTTCCAGGCTTCCATTAGGAGATCTCCGTTTTCCAGGTTTGATTACAAACAGAGACATTTAATGGTCTTATCTGGAGAAAGGGAGGGGGGATATGGTTTGCTGTAGAAGATTCTGTAGCACATATACAGAAGGAGACAGGGCTTGCATCTGGTGTCACCGATAAAACCTGTAGCCAGTGCTATTCAGACCTCACCATTCAGACACTATCAAAAAATAACATTTTTTGTCATGGATAATGTCTAGAGACATGCAGGTCTAGAGAGCGTGCCCAAGTCCACACAGGCCAGATTTATATAAGCCTAGACAAGCCATTCAATTCAAATACTTCATTGGTGCTCCCAAATTCTAAAATTTGAAGGAACCCCACATTCAATATAGATGCATCCAAAATTGTAAATGCAGATGTAAAATGTTTCTTAATTTAACTTCTGTGCATTAATTAGGTGTTTGGTGCTAGTCCTGTGTACATTGCCTTGGACAAGAGCATCTGCTAAATGACTTCAGAGTAAAATGGATATAGTAAATTGCTAGTTAACTTTAGACTGCATGTAAAATCTGTTTGGTGACATCAAAATGGTGACAAAAGGTTTAGCTACTAATTACTGGAGTTGGTAGCCTTAGTAATACACTTTAGAACAAATCTTCATTATCAAGTCCAATTGAGGACATATAAAGTATAATGCTCAGTTCAACATCCGCCAAAAATGAACATTCAAAACAGTATTGTGAAGAAACGTGCAACCCATGAATACAGCAACCAAATGGGAAAACACATTACATATTTATTGATTTAATTCATAAATTTTATTTCTAGAGCAGTTTTTCATGCTTGGCCATGACTAGGTCAGGAACTGACTAGGTCTAGGCTACTTCTCATATGTTTTATAACCCCCCCCCCCCCCCCAAACAGAAATGTCCAAACCTATTACCCTACTAGACCCTGATGTCCAGCCAAAGACCACCCACATGTGAGGTATCCAAGTCACTGATTGCCCTGGATCACTGTCAATCATTTTAAGTACAACAATAATATTTAGATGTGAACATTTGGTGTGACTGCAAAACTGCAGTGGAGAATTAGCTTTTAAAATAGAAAGAAACTGGTGCTAATCACAAGCAGATGTCTAGAAACACTGGTAACTTCACACACGAGCTTGAGCCTTGGAGGGCTAATCAATCCAATTTATTCTATGTATAATTCCACATAGTTACTCTCCTCCAATATTCAATTTTTTTAGGTTATTTTGGTTTGCACTCTCTAAATCACACTTTTTATTAAAAAATTTAAAAAGTTGAAAGTTTTAAGTATACAGCAATGCTTAAGTCAAAACATGGGACCATTTTTAAGTGCTGCGAAGAAAACATGACCAGAAATACACTATATATTTATGGGGTGTAGATGCCTTTTTACACCAGAATGGCCAAACACGCTCTTCTTTAACAATATTTTAAGTGCCCCCTATTTCTGCCTTCCTTAACTTTTCGTAATTCTACATAACTCACTGTAACAGAATCTAAACTAACTGCTATTATAAGAACTTTTAGGAAACCGTGTCATGTTCTTGTTAACCTGGCCACCAAGCCTACTCCCAAATTAGGGACTGCTCACCTTCTACCAGTTGCATGTGCAATTGCAAACGGATAATCTCACAAATACCACAGGCAACTGCCAGGACTAGCAAAGCCATAAGTAATGATTCCAATGATAACCGATAGTAATGTAGCCAACCTTTGATTTATACAAAAACAAATATAATATATAGTGCATTCGGATTCATTCAATTTATTCAGATTTGTTTTGTTACATAATTTTAGAATTGATTAAAAAAAATAATACATACATCTACACACAATAACCCATAATGACAAAAAAGTTTTTTCAAAAATGTGTGCCAATTTATAATACAAAACTGCAAGTATTTGATACACATCCGATTTTGCAGGTTTTCCTACTTACAAAGCATGTAGAGGTCTGTAATTTTTTATCATAGGTACACTTCAACTGTGAGAGAGGGAATCTAAAACAAAAATCCAGAAAATCACATTGTATGATTTTTAAATAATAAATGTGCATTTTATTGCATGACATAAGTATTTGATCACCTACCAACCATTAAGAATTCTGGCTCTCACAGACCTGTTAGTTTTTCTTTAAGAAGCCCTCCTGTTCTCCACTCATTACCTGTATTAACTCCACCTGTTTGAACTTGTTACCTGTATAAAACACACTACACCGTCATGGATTAGAATCCTGCAGCGCATGCAAGGTCCCCCTGCTTAAGCCAGTGCATGCCCAGGCCCGTCTGAAGTTTGCCAATGACCATCTGGATGATCCAGAGGATGCCTATCTGCAAAAGGGACAGGACAACTGCACCGTATTGAGGGGAGGATGGATGGGTCGAAAGTCCGTATTGCCCAGCGACAGCCCCCAAAATCCCTGCTGCAGTGTGTGCAAACCTGGTCAAGAACTATAGGAAACGTATGATCTCTGTAATTGCAAACAAAGGTTTCGGTACCAAATGTTAAGTTTTGCTTTTCTGATGTATCAAAAACTTATGTCATGCAATAAAATGCAAATGAATGACTTAAAAATCATACAATGTGATTTTCTGGATTTTTGTTTTAGATTCCATCACTCACAGTTGAAGAGTACCTATGATAAAAATGGCAGACCTCTACATGCTTTGTAAGTGGAAAAACCTGCAAAATCGGCATTGTATCAAATACTTGTTCTCCCCACTGTAAGTACTCAGGCATTTAAGGAAGCATGTAAATAGTATGTCAATAAGTATGTAAATACAGGCCTTGCGGTTAGAGATCATACTTACATTTCACAACTACTTAAATTTTATTGTTGCGAAATAGTGTTGTTTAGCCAGGCGTTTCTTAACCTTCATCCTTACCCTAGCCTTAGTACTGTGATGCCTAACCTAACCCTAGCCTTAGTACTGTGATGCCTAACCTAACCCTAGCCTTAGTACTGTGATGCCTAGCTTAACCCTAGCCTTAGTACTGTGATGCCTAACCTAACCCTAGCCTTAGTACTGTGATGCCTAGCCTAACCCTAGCCTTAGTACTGTGATGCCTAGCCTAACCCTAGCCTTAGTACTGTGATGCCTAACCTAACCCTAGCCTTAGTACTGTGATGCCTAGCCTAACCCTAGCCTTAGTACTGTGATGCCTAACCTTCCCCGTAACCTAACCCTAACCCTAGCGAGAATACCTCAACTCTAAGTTAACCTTAACCGGAAATGTTATTCACAACGAGGTATTTTTCATTTTCAATGCATTCTGTTAAGGAGCAATGTAATAGCAAGTCATTAAGGACAAAGAGCAATGGGCATATGTTGATAGGGAATGTTATTGTACCGATTAATGCTTAAATTGAAAGTCACGAAATGTACTGGCCCCAAAGAAATTTTCACTGTCCTTCCTTCCAAAAGTGGTGATTTATCAGCATTAAAACATAAACAAGTTTTGTTACTGAAAATGTTTAATCCTTTAAGAAACGCATTCTGGATATATAAAACTTAAAACATATTTTTTATATTTCTTTCTTCACATTTCTAATTATAAAAATGTACAGTCAGCAAAACATTTGACTTTTAAACAAAACACTAACTCATTCATCCCAAGGGTAAACAAGGCGAAAGGCTGGTCTGTCTTACAGTCTTGCCAGATGGGAAGGTTTCCTGCCAAATTGGGCTACTTTTAATGACAGTGTGTGGACAAAAATGGACTTGGGCGGGTCTATTTACAGATAGGGTTCTGTAGAAAAAACTGCGCTCAGGCGTTTTTACTGTGGAGTTCGCAGGTGATTGGGCGGTTTACAGTCAATAAAATCTCACAACACTGCCGTCTTAGTTACTAGGCATGCGGTTGTTATAAGTCATGCAATCACCCAATGGGCATCTGCATTTAATTTCCAGACCAGTACGGTCAAGGGCCCTGAAGACAGATTGTCAGCCACCCTCTTGGCTGTCATCCAGAACAGGTGCTGTCTGCTATTGGCATGGATGGTCAGGGACTGTTTGCGAAAGTTGTCAGTGCCTTTGTAAAAAGACCCACATTTGTCTGCCCTAGCAAGGGAACTTACGGCAGACGACACAGTGCATCTGAGTTCCATCGACGTCAGAATAGGTAAATTCTTTTTTGCACCATTTTTTTCCCTTCATGTTTTAAACGTTTAATTGAAAAACAATACCAGACAGCCATGAAGGAACATTACTGCTCAACTTCTGACTGGCCAACAGTGCACAGAATAAGCTGCAAGGTAGTTATTTGTGCCAGATTACAAAACAATTACGAAACAGTTTTATTGGTCTTGCTAGTTTTATCGGGCCATCGTTGTTGTCAAGCCCTGAACATAATCGCGGTTCACAAGTAAGCTGAATATGAAAGTAATTCCTGAGAGGTACAGTTGAGGTATTCAGACACTTTATTCAGTATATTGTAGAAGAACCTTTGGCAGCAATAACAGGTTTGTGTCTTCTTTAGTATGCTACTTCACGGTAGCCATTGTTGGTCACTTCCCTGACCGAGGCCCCTAGTAATATCAACCATGTGTAGCAAGTTATTGATTACGTGATGATTGTTTGTTTTCTAAAACCTACTTTTCATACTTGCAAGCAACCAACTGCGACCTATAGAGCATAGTGCATAAAAAAAATACTGCTTGATTATTCATATGACAATCATTAATAGCTCTGTTACCGTACAATTGCACTGGCTTGGTAACCTTCATTCCTATCGGGCAGATTTAGAAAAGGCTTCATATAATTCATGGCAGACTAAAATTTGTCAATATTTCTCTGACCTTGACCAAACAAAAACAGACTTCTGTCCGAAAAATCTAAACCCATGCCAAAGAATGCAGCCGGCTTCAAAGGGCAGAAAAAAACAGCCTTAATGGGGCTGTGGGTCAATGGAACTCTGTTTGGTTGTGCTACGAGGCCTGGCGACAACATCAGCCCCCCCAGTGTTTGGCTTTGATGGCTGCTACCCATTGATCTGTGCCCCTAGCTCCCTGCTCAATTGAATAATGAATGGTTTCAGTCTCATAAAGCACAGATCAAATTTCAAATAGAAGCAAACGGACTTCGCGACGAGTGAGGACTAAAGCTAGCTCACTTGGTGAGCTTTTGCCCCGGTCCTGTATCTGTTATTCTAGATTTGCTCCTAGCCGACCTCAGCAAGGTGTGGTGAATGTCAGTCATTTGGCTCCTTGGATGGTGGTGAGGTCAGCCTAACACACCACTGGCACATTTTCTTCACACGGTGCCCCAGAAACAATCATCATGGAACTCTAGCCACCCGAACCATGTGCGGTCTGCGCTGCTTTCCTCTAGCACACAGACATCACAACCAGGACATCACAACCAGGACATCAGAACCAGGAGCTTCTAACTCCAGGCCATCAAACTAATGCGGCTGTAAAAAGATTACTCCAGAGAAAGTTTCACACTGGTGTTAACTCCTATATCCAATTATTTTATCACAATAGTCACATCATTAAAGCCTAATTCAAACTGGCACTGCTGCTGTTGATCTATTGAATTTTTTAGGAGTGAGGACAGTATAGGAGCCAGCTGAATCCAGTGAAATGGTGAAATTAACATCTGGTCCATGTCAACCATTAAAACAATAGCAAGAGATAAGATAGCCACAGCCATCTGCTGACTAGTGCTTCTTCCAATCCAATCTTATCCAACTTTATTTGTAAAGCACATTTAAAAAAACCAAGTTGACCAAAGTGCTGGACATTAACATGATTTAGGACATTATAAACGCGAGTAACAAAACTAACATTGAAAACAAGTAACAAAGTGGAAAATGAAAATGCAGAATACAACTCTCAAGCAGGTTTTACCTGTTCACTCCTACCTGTCCCTGGCAGACTGTGGGACAATGTGAAGTCCAGTTGACATTGTTATAACTTAAAGTAAAACTTGCCTGCATTTACTGTAAGGTACAAACCAGGCAGGAGCAAGTCAGGTGGAAAGCAAATCAACTTATAACGGTACTGCTCTGCGCTGCCAGTCCCTGAAGGACTAGCTATTGACGGGAGATTCTAACTTGCTTGGAATTGCATCAAAATTAACCGTCTTGAAGGGATAGTGAACAAGACTTAACTTAGTAGTACTTGTGATGGAGAATAAATGGCCTATAATATTACTGCCTATCAGGGAAATAACTGAAACAGAATCGTGACGCCAATAGCCTAGTTCTACCTTAGTGGATGCAGCCATCTACATGAAAAGACCAGCGGTTCATTTCCTGAAAGCTAAGAAAGCTACATTTATAAAACAAAGAACTGCAGACCTGGGCCTGGTTTCCCGATAATGTGGCACTTACGATGCACACAGCCTTAAGATAGCCTTCGTTACGACAGACTTACGCCTGTTTCCTAAACCATCACGTATGTCGCTCTTAATAACATGCATCATAAGTGCCATGTTACAGCCGTTTGGAATGGAATTAGGCCCTTTTTGGGGTTTGGAATTGAATTAGGACATGAACACATTTGAAATATAGCCTGCCCTATTGCATTTCGATTGAGCTTGATTACTAATCAGAACCATATAATATCACTGGCAATGTATTCTACTACTACCTAGGCAACAATAGGAAAAAGTAAAACTCAAAGTAATGAAGTTTAGGTTGGAGGAAACTGTTATATCCAATGGGATGGAGTTCAGCCAATCAAAATCTTATCTCGGGAAAATCGATCACATGACAACCAATTATCAGTTCCTCCGGGAGCTATATAGAATATATGTTACTTAAGTCACATAGCAATCAACAGATGATTGGTTAACTGGGAATATAAAGCATAGTGGGAAAAATCCATTCTAATTATTTAGAGTAAAAATGTAATGCAAGAGAAAACAAGCATTCAGAGCTGAAGAAATCAATGTTCTTCTTGACGAGGTCCCGTAGAGAGGAACCAGCAAAGACAGTACCAGTACGATGCAGGGTTTAAGACTCGCGAACAGTTAATTTTGAACACTTTGTTAATTATTGTTTTACTTACATTTTTCTTTATCCTCGGTTGACCAATTGCATTCACTCACACACTTACTATAGCCGTACTGTTTTGATTTGATTTATTTGTGCCTTAGTATTAACTGTTAAATGCTAAGGCAAAATCACTGCTCACATGTTGAGGGAGGTTGAAGGAGTGCCTGTTACGATGGACTAATGAGTGGTCCGGAGCACTCGTTAATTAACGAGCGACGTTACGTACCACTTAACTAACGATGCTTTCGGGAAACTCACCAATAAGATAACGAAGCACTTACGTGCATTTTACGATCATCTTAGTGCTTTGGGAAACCGGGCCCAGAGCTGCTGTTTGTCTGAAGCCTGTCCAAGCCATTGGTGACATGCACATTGGGGCTTTACTCTCCCTAAGGGTATTTATCCTAACCTCAGGCAAGTCTTGCTTTCTGTTGGCAGAGTTTAAGTGTCAAGTGGTGGCCTAACTGAAACCCTCAAACGAACAAGGATATACACATTAATTTCCATTTACAGGCCTACAACTTAGCAGAGGAAGCCACTTCTTTCATCAACGTAATGATCCCCTAATGGGAATAAACCTTGGTCTGGGTTTGCATCATCTGCACAGAGATCCAAAGGGCCAAAATGAGTTATTAGCTAGAGTGGGTTTCCCTTATCTGCAGACAGGAACCTGGCTATGTAGTCTACAGTATCTCCGGGTTATGACGCCTTGGGACACATTCAGAGCCATCTAGATTCTAAACCCCTCCCATCATTCCACACCCCTTATATCCTCTTTAAAGAAAGCCTGGTGGATGTCATGCAGGAAAGTTGCAATGCCTATCTACGTCCGGTTTAAAGCCTCCCATACCCAAAATAGCAGACACATGACAAAATAAGTTTTATATACATATAAAAAAAAAAAAATTCTAACAAACACATTTGTTAAAAAATTCTTGCTGGCACCTAGACTATTTGGTAGAATTAAAAAGTGTTATTATTTGTTGTTAACTACAAAGCACTTAAAAACGAGACCTGGGTGAGCTCTTGGCGAGTGTTGAGGAGGTATTAAAAAAGGATTATCCAGTAGCCTGTTGGGTAATGCAGTTCAGAAAGATTAGTATTCTCACACCCCCCAAGTACCCACAAGTGTGCATGCAGGCTAATGCACACAGAGATGATCTGTCCAGGGGGCCTATACCTGGCTACTTACTGCCCTGACCTTTTCATGACCATTCAAATAGTTTGACTCTGAAACAATTCCAATACCAAGGGTGCAAAAGCAAATGCCTGACTGAGCAGAAACAGAGTAAGCACTAATAACAGGAGATCAGAACTGGCTGTGGGCAAAGCTCATGTGGCCATGAGTAGGTAATGTTGTGAATCTTTAGGATCCGATTTTTAGCCTAATTCCTTTCCTTAAGCCATCTCACAGGAGAGTTGTTAATGCTAAACACCCTCATCGGTCCATGCTCCAAACTATCTCTTTGTCGACCTACCCAGTCCCAGTTCAACTACTGCAAAGGGACACATAGGGAATAGAAAAGCCATTTGTCTGCCAAGTAGGCACACCTGTCAGTGTATTATTTTTTTTTTAAATGTGTTTATAATGCTTCAAACTATGGGTTCACAGCTCTAAGGGAAGAGAGCTATGACTGGCGAATGGTGTGTGGGGGAGGGGGGGTTACATTTCCCTATGCCATTCCAAGTTTAATCTTTCTAACCATAGAATAAAATGTATTTTTTGACGGCTTGTTAAAAAGCCCATTTCATGGCCAATTTTAGGAGGGGAGCCTATGGGACTTGGTCTATGAAGTAGCTCAGAGTAAACAGCTTTTAAATGGAAGGGCTGGATCCTCTTTCCTCACAACAGGAAATCAGTATATCATGATTCTACTCAGGGGGCTGAGCCAACCCTGATCTCTGAATCCTCTCTTTATTGGGAGCCCTAGCATCAAACAAGCCCTCTGTCCACACCATCACGCAGGTGGTGTCCCTGGGAATACGGGCTGAAGTCACTCGTCAGCTGACACCGACCCGGACAATAAATAGGCAATACTCTAATCTTCTGTCATCCAGTGAAACTGAGGAACTGTATTGCAATCTGCATTATTTCATTTGATTCTTACAGTAGTAAGAATAAACAGAGACAGCAAAGGCTGAGTGGATACCAACACTGATCAAAGGCTGACAACAAAAATAGATTTATTTCTATTCTTGCTTTAGTCTTGGTTTTATTTTGCTGAGGCTATGAGTGTGTAATCAAAATAGAACAGTCATGATGACGCAGTTATTTCTGGTAAAAGAACCAAATCCAATCCAGTCTTGTAGTTAGTAGGCTAGGCTTAGAGCATTAATGGGTGACTAGACAGTGTTGTAGTTAGTAGGCTAGGCTTAGAGCATTAATGGGTGACTGGACAGTCTTGTAGTTAGTAGGCTAGGCTTAGAGCATTAATGGGTGACTGGACAGTCTTGTAGTTAGTAGGCTAGGCTTAGAGCATTAATGGGTGACTAGACAGTCTTGTAGTTAGTAGGCTAGGCTTAGAGCATTAATGGGTGACTAGACAGTCTTGTAGTTAGTAGGCTAGGCTTAGAGCATTAATGGGTGACTAGACAGTCTTGTAGTTAGTAGGCTAGGCTTAGAGCATTTATGGGTGACTAGACAGTCTTGTAGTTAGTAGGCTAGGCCTTGGGCATAAATAGGAGACAAGACACATAGTTGGCTAGGCCAAAAGCATGAATAGGTGACCAGACAGTCCTAAAATTAGTAGGCTAGGCCTAAAATCATAGGAAATCTATTGATATTTCTGATAGAACTAGCCAAGCGGACAAAGCCTACATATAAAGTAGGGACTGATATTTATTATCTGTATAGCCACAGAGAGTCAATAAAAGCTCTTAATATAATTTCCCGGGAATTTATTTCTATTTAAATACATTGAAATATTTAGGTAATAATAAGGCAAAACATAAATTTACCCAGGACATCAATCAATGGTTTTCTACCTGCATGCTGTTGTAATGCTGAAATTAGGCTTGCAAATAGTAACAATATTGCATTAGCACACAGAGAGATACAATATGACAATAGTGCAATAAAGAAGAGCAGGTCAAGCCAAACCGGCTTGTACCATTCTTTGTTAGGTATTGACAATAGTGCCATTAAAATGTGACAGTGGCTGTGCCCTATATATGCCTCTGGTATGTCTCTGAATGTATCTCTGAATGTGACAGTGGCTGTCCCCTATATATGCCACTGATATGTCTCTGAATGTGACAGTGAATGTGCCCTATATATGTCAATGATATATCTCTGAATGTGACAGTCGATGTGCCCTATATATGTCAATGATATATCTCTGAATGTATCTCTGAATGTGACAGTGGATGTGCCCTATATATGTCAATGAGATATCTCTGAATGTATCTCTGAATGTGACAGTGGATGTGCCCTATATATGCCTCTGATATGTCTCTGAATGTGACAGTGGCTGTGCCCTATATATGCCTCTGATATGTCTCTGAATGTGACAGTGAATGTGCCCTATATATGTCAATGATATATCTCTGAATGTATCTCCGAATGTGACAGTGGATGTGCCCTATATATGTCAATGATATATCTCTGAATGTATGTCTGAATGTGACAGTGGATGTGCCCTATATATGCCTCTGATATGTCTCTGAATGTGACAGTGGATGTGCCCTATATATGTCAATGATATATCTCTGAATGTATCTCTGAATGTGACAGTGGCTGTGCCCTATATATGTCAATGATATGTCTCTGAATGTGACAGTGGCTGGGCCCTATATATGCCTCTGATATGTCTCTGAATGTGACAGTGAATGTGCCCTATATATGTCAATGATATATCTCTGAATGTATCTCTGAATGTGACAGTGGATGTGCCCTATATATGCCTCTGATATGTCTCTGAATGTGACAGTGGATGTGCCCTATATATGTCAATGATATATCTCTGAATGTATCTCTGAATGTGACAGTGGATGTGCCCTATATATGTCAATGATATATCTCTGAATGTATCTCTGAATGTGACAGTAATGTGACTTCAAAGAGTGCTGGGTTTGTTAATCTTGTTACTCGGCAAAACAGAACAAAGCTATTTACATTTTTCTGGTTTTTAGTGACACAGGACCAAAGTTGTTTCTAAATGGAAATGTTTTTTTTTACAATAATCGTTAAAACAATGATTTTTCACTTAACATTCCATAAGTTTTTCAAAGTGTTACCAAGTAATAATTACTTGAAAATTACAAGTGTTATGTAAAATGATCAAACATGAAGACAACTTCACATGGGATTGGAAGGAAACATGTTACAATGTTTGCGGTCAGTAGAAATTGTGAATTTCAAAACCCCTTTGATGATTGGCTGAACCAAAGTTGTTGACATGATCAGCAGCACAGATATTGCAATGAGCTAGATGTAAGACTTTGTTCTAATACAATCACACACAGTATCTGGGCATGTGTACAGGTTCACATGGTGGACATGGGGCCACAACAGAGGAGATGCTTAGTGTGGTGCATTAACACTTCAAGTTGTTGAAGCAATGTAAGCCTGCTATGTTAATACTTAATCTTTCTTGGTACATTTAAAGATGAATTCTAGGATCACATAAGCACACCAAATGTGTATGTTATGAACTGGATTCAATTGTGACGTAGTCCACAAATTAATGACATAATACTCCAAATATGGGTTTTAGCTGCTTGTGAAAGCACCACTTTCACAGTTCCTGGCTGAAGTTATACAGAAACTATGGGGTGCATCCTTAAATGAAGCTTGTTGATCCAGGGTTGTTACTGATTTGCTTGTGCTGCATTAAGTCACTGGATCACGCAGTCTGTGAAAGGGATGTCTGCTTACCTGCTGCAGGTGAGCCTGCTGTGACCATCACACACAACGCCATCAGCCCCAGAAGAACTCCACCAAACCCTTGTACACGAAGAACAGTCTTGGGAATCCCCACTGACGCCAAAGATAACTTTAAACCCTCCATTGCACAAGTCATGGCATTTTTCCACATACAAAGAGATTCATCCCAGTAAATAGCACAAGCTTGAGAATGCAGGTCTTGATTGTGTGATCTCTCTCAATGTGGACCTCCTTCCATAATGTCTATTGGCATCCGTAATTGGGAGGATTCATCTGTGTGCGAAATGAAATAATGTTAGAATGATTCTAATCAGTGTTCCCCAATTTAAACACATAAAAAGCCAACAATTTGGACAAAAAAAGATTACCACACACAACACTGAAAAACACACAACACTTTGTTGAAACATAAAGCTTTCTACATCTGAACATTAAAGACCCTGACCAGCTAGGTTGATGCAGGCAGACTAGTTATTAGGTCAAGTCTGGTTGGGAGAAAACTGTGTGTCAAGGTTGTTCTCTGGGAGAACCTTTCAAATAGATGCATGCATTTTTTTTCCTTTCTCCAAAACAGTATTGAGAGACACTTGCTATCGTAACTAATTATAAAGACACTCACCGGCTCTGACAGAACACTAAGCAAAGGTGATGCAAGCGCAAGTCAGGGATTAGCTACAGTTAGTCGCTAATAGCAAAGGGTGGGGGAATACACAAGCACGTGCCAAACCAGAGTTACAATCATACAATGACATCGTAACTAACATTGAAACTGTGAAGATGTGTTTGACATGCAACACAATTAGAGACAAAAAGTGTTCTTGAAAAGTAGAGTAACTATCAATAACATCTAACGTTAGCCTACCCCTAACGCAACGGGTCTGAGACTAAGGACGACTAGCCCACTCTGGTTGTGGTTCAAGACTGTGGCTATTTACCTAGCATGTGTGCTTAGTTAACTCGTCATTAGGTTGTCTCCTTCTCTTTATCCCGAACATTTTCTCTAATAAATATATATCGTCACTAAATACATCAAGTAATCGTTTGTTTTCCTTGCAAACAATCTTCAGCTAATATTCAAAAACTTAAATAAAACCAGGGAATGTTTTAAAACAGTTCAGCTAGCTTGCTAGCGCAAGGAGTTCCATGACTCGAGATAACGGTAACGGGAATCCTGTCTATTCCATGCATTTACTGTCTCCCAATCACAGCTAGCTATAGTAGCAGAGTAAATTTTCTTACCAAAACGGAGATCCGCGTTCTCAGTTTGTCTAGACGTATTCGTGTGCATAAAAAAAGTAAAACAGACTAGCCAGCTTTCTAACTAAATACCGCTTCAACTAGTAAGTTTGATATCATGGATATCGCTATAATGTTTCTTTCCGTTGTCTTTGCGCATCTCTCGCTCTTTCGTCATAACTGAGCTAGCCTGGTCCTGAGGATTGCAATAACTCCACCCACTGAGCCCTGATTAGATATTTATTTGCCATGGTCTCACAACCATTGGCTGCAGCTGCAATCCTTCAAAGAAGGGGTTAGGTTGTCCATCTCTGTCGGCGTCTGTGGTTTCACAGGGCAACGTTGCTCGTGCGAACCATCCAGTCATGCAGGGCGATCTGCGTGCATTGGGTTGAAGGTCCCTGAATGTCCGGAATGTCCAATACACAATTTTCCCTAATTTCAACATTTATTAGATCAAATTGTCCACAGTCGAGTCTGCATTGGACATCACAGCGTGGACTGAATGCGCGTGTGTGTTGTGTGGTTGTTATCCTTTTTACACTATACATGTGGGGACAAAAGGTCCCCACAAAGCTAGTAAATCCAACGTGAGCAGTCGGACAAGAACAAGGCTGTTTCCCAAAAGGGTTAAGGTTAACATTTACAATTGAAGTTACTTCCATTTTGGTTTCAAGTTGAACACGTTCTTGATATAGCACCTATGGTTTCAGGTAGGATTCTACTCATAGGGTTCTACACGGAACCCAAAGGGGTTATATCTGCCCCGGAATATATGTTTGTATATACAAACAACGGTTTTATGTTGTTTGTGCCCAGTCATGTCTTCAGCTGTCTAATTATATGCAACGGTATATGCTATCATTTTTGCAAAGACGTCTGGTTTATACCTTCAAATCATTGTTCTCAAGCAAAATAGCTGTACATAGTCAGCCCTGGAAAGGGATATTGCAACATAGTAATGAATAGGATATGGCAAATATATCAAACATTTAGCTGTCATATGTCAATGTAACAATGAAAATATTGACATGTACTGAGCTGTCCATGATAAGCTTGTTGATTACATCAGGAAAATTAGGTTAGTTGTCACCATCTAGTGGCATAGAATTGTCAGTGAAACATCCAGGATGTGTTTGGATCTGATCTCAGACAGGCTGCTTGCTGTAGCCTACTGTATATCAATGTAATATTACTAGGCCATTTTAATTAGCTAGTGATAAACATTTTATAGGCTAGGTTTTGTAGGGGTTTTATAGTAAAGTTTACTGCACTCATTGAACCAGTCAGAAACAAATGCAGATGGATTGGGCTTTACAAAAAGAACAACGAATGCCAGAATATTTATTTTATTATCAGACGGTAATTTCAGTGATACTTAAGCCACCGGACACCTTCTCCAGTGAGGCATCCTTCGGGTAAATTCCAGGTGCATCTTTATGCTGGTAAAAAAAATAATTTGTCAAATTCATAAACAGTTTTTCTCTAATATTGCATTCAATCTTTTCACCACTCCACTCTGTTGTATACCACACCAAAAAAAAACTAAATACAAAGATACTCCAGCCCATGCATACATCCACACTGACTTAGAGAGAGACACACACATCAATAAAATAATGACCCTTCTATGAGACAAGAGACTGGTGCCGTGACTTAACAGTTTAATGTAAATTCAAGACAAAGTGTGATTCCATTTCTACACATATACAATATGCATATGTGAGCATACAAATTCTCATTAATAACTCGATTCACCTCGGAGACCGAAAAAATGATCAAAAGTAACAGTGAATAACAAGCTATAACATAGTTCACCACAACACAAGCCCCTTCTCACCCTACAATTAGTAAAGAGGACAATCAAAACTATTTTCTTCTATGACCAAGTTGTCAGTTAAAATCCTCCTGTAAATTTACAATGCTATCATTAGTTTTTCAAAGCCTATTATAAATTCACTCAATTTTTCTACAACGAAAATGATTAAGAGAAGCACACAACATCTTAATGGCAACACAAGCGCTTAGTAGCCAAGGACTCAACTTGTTAGGAGTTTAATTAATCATTCTTCCTATTATCCATATTATATTAATTTAAACATTCTATAAAGCCAGCAAAATATCCATTCTCATAACATACTCAGTAATATTAGTCTAAGGGAAAGGGTACATATAACGCTACAAGAGACTGAAATAAGGAGACAACAAAAACACTTAGAGAAAAAAAAATCCCAAAGTAAATGTAAAAAAGAGAATTGACCAAGGAGTATACTAGGAAATACTGCAGAACACAATGGCCTGACTGACAACTAATGCGATTTTAACACCATCAAGAAACCCTACAGCAACGGGCACACAACTAGGTCAGGGTTTGATGCTTTCTTAGGTTTAGGTTTATTATTTTCTCAATTTTATTATAAATGCAGTTGTGCAAGTGAAAAAACTACACCAGGACCAAGACGACTGAAAAACCACTACACCAGGACAGCTACATCTCGTCTTTCGTCCCCCTGTCATCTGAGGCTAAAACTGTTTGCATTGGGCTTTATTTATCGGAATTCACGGGGGAAGAACCCATAATCTCCATTACTTACTGTAATACTAAATTGTGGTTTAAACTGACAGGAAAAACAAAATAATCAGATGTTTAAATTAAACTGTTTTAAACTGTCAGTGCGTAATAGAAAATGGGACATCTAATGACTTTTGCAATGTTTTTTGTCATTCAACGTATTTTGGTTCTAAAGAGTATATGTGTATTAAATTACTTTATCTAGTCCTTTAATCAGCGCATCAAACCCTTGACCACTTCAGACGGAATTTCCAAAGGAAAAAAAAATACTATGCAGGAGGTAAAAACCTTGTCAAACTAACAAAAGGACACATCAACTCTCATACAGAAGGGCTTTATGAATGTGTTATTACTGTTTTATGTTTCTGTGATAAAGCAGAAGAAATATCCTAAAACTACTTATTTTCCCACCTCCCACCTTTCCTTTCTGGGAAAATATGCTTAGCAAAACATTTAAGAAATTATTAAAACATTTCTAAAGGGGAGGTTGTGATATTATTCATTTCTGGTGCTAAAGGTGTTAAACATGGTTCAAGTAACTTCAGAGGGGATCGGCCTGAGAAGACTAACTGACGATGTGTGCCGTGCCTCCAGGAATGTTTCACAAAATTTTAAACAAGGATCCAGAAGTACTCACAAACATATTGTGGGAAAAGTTGGAAGCTGGACACTTTTTGTGTAGTATATTAGAAACAACAAATCTGTGAAAATACCAGGTTTCACGAAGAGGCTGCTTTATACAGCTCCCTTTATTAACGTATATACCTTAAAGCTCTGAGGGTATGTATATTAGTTGTTTGGAAGGCAGTTTTCTAACATTGAAATGGCTACTGCAGCAGGGGTTAGACAATGTTCAAAAATAAACAAACTTCATTTCTAAAACAAATTCTTGACACTAAAGAAGCACATTTTGGTAGTTATAAGGTCACTGGATCTATGTTGATGCTCACATTTCTGATTCATATTTTCCATAAAACACTTAAAACACATTAAACAAAGTGGTACGAGACTAACATATACAATACTTTAAAAGGTTATTAAAAATATAGCATGTCTGTTGAAATAAAAGAGAGTAGGGCTAAAAGGGCTTCTCATAATTGAATAAATTTAGATTATACAGGGAAAATAGGATGAAATTATATATATATATATATATATATATATATATATATAGAAAACCCCAAAAGTAGAAGAAGCATTTTGAAATGTTTGAATGAATTCATGTTGAGTCAAGTTGTGATGAAATCACAAACTTATTGCATCTTGCATGGCACCAATTTGTGTATAAATTAAATCATTATTACTTTAACTAATGATCGCTCAAGCAGAAATATCTAAAGCATTTCAGATGAAGCAGGTCACAGATTACATTCATTTTGTGCTAGTGACCTATATTTTAAAGGTATTATTGGTACTCTTTTAATTCCTTTAACTCTATGGGTAATTCCATGGCACACTAACCTATAAGATGTTTTTTTTTTCTTAACTTGTTCACAACAAGAATTAAGCTAAAATCTAACTTTAACACTGTAAAAATAAAAAAAAACACAAAATAGGTTGAAGAGAAATTTGAGATTCAACTGTAACATTGAGGGGGCAAAATGTGATAAATAAAGATTATTGTTTTTTCAAATTATATGGTTTTCAGAATGGTGGACTGCAGTTGGCAGTAAAATCCTGAAAATAGCATGACCACAAGCAGATACTGTGGCAATTTTAATTATTCATGTGTATGTGTTGTGCATACATAATGTATGTCTTTTGAAAGTACTATATCTGCACAGCTTACACACAAAAACTCACTTAGAATCCTTCAACAGTACTCAAAGCACAATTAAAGAGCTGTAAAAGTACAATAAGTTATTGCCAGACCACATGGGGATCGTTTGGGTTCGTACTGCACTTTACCAACGTGTTTAATTTCTTTGGCGGGAAGAAAGAAAAGTCCCCAAAGGAAAAAGCAGTCCCATCATCACAGAGCTATAAGGGGTGTAGAATCGATGTCAGATTCCCTCTGCATTGGAATGTTTCAGTAGTCTGCCTCTTTTTAAAGGGGCCAAACTCTTGTGTGGAAAAGCATCTCCCTTATTGGTGTGCTAGGCCCACAGGACGCATTGAACAAAGGGAAATAGAGCACAGAACCGAAAGAAGCATTATGTAACCAGCCAAGTATACTGTACATAAGACGCATCACATCTTTGTCTGCCAGGAACCCAAGGTTTGCATGGTGGAGCCGGCTGGAGGGAGCGCGTGGCTTTTTGGTAAAGTACCAAAAGGGCATTTCAGGTTCGGTGTGGGGAGCCAACCTGGGCCTGAAACGCACCCGGATGAGCTACCTGCCTACAAGAGCTCCCACGTAGTCGCGTCTAGCCTTTCCACCTTATTATTATTAACAGTGCCTGAACACTTTACACAGCTACACACACCTTCCTAGGATCACCTGAAATAACTGTACAGCAACTCACGGTTCCAAATCAAAATAGAAATGAGGCCTAATAACAAATCATAAAAACACTTGCACGGATAAAAACGTACACAAGAATTATTGCAACAATCTTCAAAATAGCACAATATGGTATATACCTACTACAGCCATGTAAAAAGTTCAATAATAACATAAAAATAAAATGATCACTTAAAATGCAAGTACTATGGCATGACAAGAATGGGAGTCTTTCACTAAAACACAAGCAGGTCTGATGTGCCCACTCTATGAGGAGAAATAACAGAGAGCTAGACTAATCATATTCATTGGCTACGTGAAATAAAACAGGTGGTAAATTAAGCAGCAAACACACAGAAGCAATAAACCCAATTAGTTATCTTACTACACATCAGATATCCCTTTCTGGTGGTGTGATGCCTGTGAACACACGTTTCAGAAGACAAATGGAGACAGTGTTAACAAATGAAGTCCATTTCATAGAAATCCCTCCCAGGTGTACGCTGTAGCATTCCTGTGCTGTTCAGGACAACAACGAGACAACAACGTGCGTTAGAGTTAGGAATGTCCCTGTAACTCCCACCCACAGTGACCACCAACCTGCCCAGTACCAACATGCTGTTCATTTAGTCTCAACGACATTAGAAAAGGCATCCCGCCGTTCTGCCGCCCTCAGTTTCGAAACGTTACCAACCCCGATGCTTTCTACATCTCCATCTCACCTTTGCAGTCCCGGGTTCAAATAATATTTACAATTTCAAACACTTCAGCTGGGCTTGATGGAGTTAGCCCTGCGCAATGGAACGAACATTAAGTCAACCCAGAACTGACCTCTAGCCAGCATTCTTTCAGCAGCCCTCCGCTCTCCGCTCGCTCACTGCAACCAACCAAGCTCTCCCTCATTGGCCTTCTGACCTCCTCTGCCATAGCAACCATCACTTCCCATCGGGTCTTTAACTGGCTCGACATTTAACTTTAGATTCCATTTTCTTCCCGTACAACATTATGTTGAGCCCATTTTGACAGTCAACGTAATTTTTTTTCTGCATTTTCCATTCTCCCAAAATAGATCATTGTGCTAACACTTCTCTGTTCAGTCTTGTGCGCCGATTCCCTTGTGTGATATAAAAATAAAAATAACATTTGCACATCACAAACTTAAGCCATAATATGCATGGGTGCCATGGTGACAGAGACTTAGACCTATATTCTACACATATTTCCATTAATATCCAGCACACAATGTAACAAGGATTGATATAACAACTTTGGTTCAGTATCCCAGGCAAGGTAAACTCATGCACACAACCAAAAAGCCAAAGGTGGTAAATACGTACTCTAACCTCTGAACTCCATAGTATACTGGCATAAGGATAGGAAACGGAGCTACGGCCTAAGCCTACACCTGGAAGTGAAATCAAAACTGCCCCAACAACAATAATAATGCCAAACCAAGGAACCAGTTCCAGCTAGTCTGTTGGTTCTCTAGGTCCCGGCGACGTAAACTGTGTGGTTATATCTGTAAGGCACTACAAGGGAACAATGTTCAAACCTAAGACGGTGGAGGATTCCCAGTATTAGAGCACAAAGGGTCAAGAGGAAGTGGACTACACACACATGGCTGACAGTAGCACACGCACACACAGACAATCACGTTGTACATGCCTATGTTATTAGAACCACCTTGTGCAATCACATTGAAAAAGGAGAAACAGACAGATTCTATTGGTATCAGAAAAAAGCTTTCCGTGAAATAATATGGGTGCAGACTGCTACATTCTAAAAACAGGGCCCAGTTAAGTCTCCTATACCTAAAACACAAGTCTCCTCAAAAAGGTGAGGACCAAAAAACTAAGGGAAATACCTAGAAATACATGGGAAAGTTTTTTTTTTTTTGTCTTGCGTTGGTTATATTTCCAGAAGACTCCCGACTCCAGTTGTCTGGTGGAGGAGGGGCGGGCTGAGGAGGGGCGCTTCATTCTCTCTCTCCTCCACACCTTGAATGATTTGGAAATGTTTAAGACAGTTCAAGGCCATCGTAATTTTTAATTTATTCTCAAAGAGCAGCAGGTTTCCGTATTTCACCTTCATTCCCAAATCCACATGGGATTTCTCATGTTGGGAATTCCAACATCCAGGGGGAGACCCCTTCTTAAAACAGTCAGTTCCCGATTTCAAAAGGGAAAACAAAGAGACAAAAGGTTGTTTTAGAAGAACAGAAAACCTACATCCCTCCCAAAGGCCTGTTATGAAGACCTTCCTGTAAAAGAATGAGAAACTACTTTCATTTGAAAGCAACACAGTAAAACCAAGAGAGAAAAAAAAGCTAAACTGGCCCTTTTGGAGAAAGAGATCTCTGAAAAGAACAAAAAATATTGAAATTCTCCCTCAAGAAACTCCCGCCCCTCGTTTCCCTCACACAGGGGCTGTGTGTGTATTTTCCTTGATCTTTTCTGTCATCATATCTTCAAGTTGAGCAAGATTGCATGCCCCCCCCCCCCCTCACACCGTCTCTGGATCAGGGACAGGTGAAGGAGGACACGGGTCGAGCAGCAGCAGTGCTGGGGTCTGGGGTTCTGGGGTTCTGGGGGTCCAGTGTGTTGGCTCGGTTCTAGAGGTAAGGGTATTGGTTAACCTTGGTGGGGCTCAGCGGGTATCCAGTGTAGACAGTGGAGGCGGGCGAGGCGCTGATGTAGGTCTGGTGCGCAAACTGGGCCTGGTACTGGCTGTGGTGGAGCGTGGGCGAGGGCAACACGCGGTGCCCCATGCTGACGGGAACCTGGTGGACGATGCCCGGCGCGTGGTAGGCTGCGTGCTGGACCGTGTGGCGGGCCGAGCCCTGGGTCGCCACCAGGTGGGCCACGGTCCCGGTGGAACCCAGGGCGGCGGGGGCTGCGGTGTAGGTGTACAGGTGGGGCTGGCCGGGCAGGTGGGTGGCGGACAGATGGGTGTGCACGTTGGCAGTGTGAGAGGGGCTGTTGTGGTGGTGGAAGGAGTAGGGGGCCTGAGCTGCGATGGTGGGGGCGATGTAAGCCTGCTGGCGCCGGTGGCCACCGTTCCTGTCTGTTACCATGTGCTGCTGGGCCTGGAGAGGAGAGAGGAGAGGAGAAAGGAGGAGACAGGAGAGGAGAAAGGAGCAGGAGAGAGGAGAGAGGAGCAGGAGAGAGGAGAGAGGAGCAGGAGAGAGGAGAAGAAAGGAGCAGGAAAGAGGAGAGGAGAAAGGAGCAGGAGAGATGAGGGGAGAGGAGAGAGGAGAAGAGAGAGGAGAGAGGAGCAGGAGAGATGAGAGGAGCAGGAGAGAGGAGAACAGAGAAGAGAGAGGAGCAGGAGAGAGGAGAGGAGAGAGGAGAAAGGAGCAGGAGAGAGGAGAGGAGAGAAAGGAGCAGAAGAGAGGCAAGGAGAGAGGAGAGGAGAAAGAAGCAGGAGAGAGGCAAGGAGAGAGGAGAGGAGAAAGAAGCAGGAGAGAGGCAAGGAGAGAGGAGAGGAGAAAGAAGCAGGAGAGAGAAGAGTAGAGAGGTGACGGGACGGGATACAGAGTAGAAAGGAAAGGATCAAGTCAGTGCCACTCTAATGTTCGATGGGCAAAATGCAGGACTGTAGTGCAGTTCAAGTGCCAGTTTCACAAAGTAAATTATAGGTATCATTGTGATGGGTCCTTACTTGGTTTTCTCTCCATACCTGGCTGAGATTGAGAGGCTGTTGCTGCTGGAAGGGGTGTGGCCCTGAGCGCTGCTGCCGATAAGCCACGCCCCCTGAGAAGTGGTTGCTGCCAGACACCATGCCCATGCTGTTGGAGGTTTTAAATTTGTACACCGAATTCTGATGATTCATTGCATCTGCAGGTTAAAATGTCAAGCCAGGTTAAGAAAATAACACAAGTACAACCTTACAAAAACAAAAGTGTTAAGTGAGATTATCAACAATAACCAACAGGGATGAGCTTAGTGAAGGTTCAAGGAAGTACAAACAATAATTATAATGGTTACAACTTTTGAGTCAATTTGTAAAGAAACAACATTTACCTAAAACCAAAACAAAAAAATATATTTCGAAGACTTTCTAAGACAGATATCTTGAACCCAACTGTAGACCTCGATACAAATTCAATAATTTTCTTTTTCAATGTTCCCCTCTAGTCACGGGCTAATTATCTAGGTACCTGTGTAGATACCTGTGTAGATATCTGTGTAGATACCTGTGTAGATACCTGTGTAGATATCTGTGTAGATACCTGTGTAGGTACCTGTGTAGATACCTGTGTAGATACCTGTGTAGGTACCTGTGTAGATACCTGTGTAGATACCTGTGTAGGTACCTGTGTAGGTACCTGTTTAGATACCTGTGTAGGTACCTGTGTAGGTACCTGTGTAGATACCTGTGTAGGTACCTGTGTAGATACCTGTGTAGATATCTGTGTAGGTACCTGTGTAGATACCTGTGTAGATACCTGTGTAGATACCTGTGTAGGTACCTGTGTAGATACCTGTGTAGATACCTGTGTAGGTACCTGTGTAGATACCTGTGTAGATACCTGTGTAGGTACCTGTGTAGGTACCTGTTTAGATACCTGTGTAGGTACCTGTGTAGGTACCTGTGTAGATACCTGTGTAGGTACCTGTGTAGATACCTGTGTAGGTACCTGTGTAGGTACCTGTGTAGATACCTGTGTAGATACCTGGCATCAGGCGCTCGCACTCGCTCAGCACCTCGCTGGACTGGCTCTTCAGTGGGGGGATGATGATGGTGCGTGGGTTGTTGCCATTGCTGTAGTTGTCCAGCAGGGTGGCCTTGGTGTCATGGTAGCCATTGTTGTTGGGAAGCCTGGATTCGAGGGCGTAGGGACTGTTGTTACTGGACGAGTCAGAGTCAGGGGAGTCATGAACAGTCACACAGCTGATGACATTCTTCCTCTGCTTGGCCGAGCTGCGCGGAGGAGGACAACTGTTACAGATGGTACTCATCAGCATACGGTCCACCTCCGTTCCATAATAAAAGGGTTATTCTGATCAATGCTTGTTCAGATGCCCTCATGGAAATTGCCCAATATTATTACTGCCTGGAACTGATGTGCCACCAAAGCCGGCTCTGTCAGTATGAATCTGAACACACACTGAACATTACTTCCTTTCATGTTTTAAACTCTGTCTGACACAAATGTCTGACCCATAATGGCTGACCCAAAATGTCTTGACCCAAAATGCCTGACCCAAAAAGCCTGACCCAAAAAGCCTGACCCAAAAAGCCTGACCCAAAATGTCTGACCCAAAATGTCTGATCCATAATATCTGATCCAAAATGTCTGACCCAAAATGTCTGATCCATAATGTCTGATCCATAATATCTGACCCAACATGTCTGACCCAAAATGCCTGCCCCGTACCTGGTGTGGTTGGTGTTGCTCGGCTTGTGATCATCCTCCTCGTCCGTGTCACTGCTGATGGTGATGATGCTGACGGTGGGGCTGGGCGTGTCAGGGATGATGATGGTCTGACGGGGCCCACTGTGGTGCTGGTGGCGGTCTCGGGTGGTGCTGGATGCCTGTTCGGTCTCGCCCCCTCCCCACCCTCCACAGCCCTGGGGAGGTCCGCAGCCAGAACCAGAGAAGGGGCCATTGTTCTGGAGCACTGCGCAGCGCGGAGGGGTGTTTTCCTTAACCCGCTTGGAGCGCTGTGGGGATAGCACTGCCTGAGAGGAGGACACCTCATACGCAGAAACATTCCTGGGGGGAGAGAGGGAATATTAGTCTTTATTACGGATGTCCCTGCAACTGTGGCAGATATTTGAAAGTTTATCTTTTGTACACTTCTAGTTGAACAGGAAAAGTGACCTGGACTTCTCACTGGTTGAAGGTTTAAGTCAGCAGGACCAGTCAATAAAGGGCTGTGTGGCTGCAGGGGATGGTCTGGCCTATACAGTTTGGTGTTCAAACTCAAAGAGATCTGAGTTCATACTAACTGTGTAGGAGGTCCTAGTTGTCTGGTAAATCATAGTTTAAGGTGAGCAGACATCACCGTTTTCTGGGAAGAGTCCCCAGCATTCCTGAAGGTGATATTTCAATATTCGAAACTTTCAGTGGAAGCAGAATTGCACATAAACATTTTGTGCATTGCTGTACCAGACTCCAATGTCCCTTTCAGTGATGAATTGTTCACACCACAAGCCCAGAATCAACCACAGCCCATAGCCAGATAAAGCTAGTATTGCATACAGTTAGAGCAACAGAATAAACACTACAGTTTTGGGTATCAGAAATTACTAAATTTATTGTCTTGTGATCTAGATCTTAGTTGTGTGGTTGATCCTAGTTGGGTGGTTGATTCTAGTTGGGTGGTTGATCCTAGTTGGGTGGTTAATCCTAATTGGGTGGTTGATCCTAGTTGGGTGGTTGATTCTAGTTGGGTGGTTGATTCTAGTTGGGTGGTTGATCCTAGTTGGGTGGTTGATTCTAGTTGGGTGGTTGATTCTAGTTGGGTGGTTGATCCTAGTTGGGTGGTTGATTCTAGTTGGGTGGTTGATTCTAGTTGGGTGGTTGATCCTAGTTGGGTGGTTGATTCTAGTTGGGTGGTTGATCCTAGTTGGGTGGTTGATTCTAGTTGGGTGGTTGATTCTAGTTGGGTGGTTGATTCTAGTTGGGTGGTTGATTCTAGTAGTGTGGTTGATCCTAGTTGGGTGGTTGATCCTAGTTGTGTGATTGATCCTAGTTGGGTGGTTGATTCTAGTTATGTGATTGATCCTAGTTGGGTGGTTGATTCTAGTTGGGTGGTTGATTCTAGTTGGGTGGTTGATTCTAGTAGTGTGGTTGATCCTAGTTGGGTGGTTGATCCTAGTTGTGTGATTGATCCTAGTTGGGTGGTTGATTCTAGTTATGTGATTGATCCTAGTTGGGTGGTTGATTCTAGTTGGGTGGTTGATCCTAGTTGGGTGGTTGATTCTAGTTATGTGATTGATCCTAGTTGGGTGGTTGATTCTAGTTGGGTGGTTGATCCTAGTTGGGTGGTTGATCCCAGTTGTGTGATTGATCCTAGTTGGGTGGTTGATTCTAGTTGTGTGATTGATTCTAGTTGGGTGGTTGATTCTAGTTGGGTGGTTGATCCTAGTTGGGTGGTTGATCCTAGTTGGGTGGTTGACCATATCTGTGCTTACCTGGCAGTCAGTTGATGCTGCTTGTTCTTTTTGGATGAGGAGTTGTTGTTATTGGTTGACGGTTGCCTCATCACATGGGCCACGCCCACATTGAGAGGCTGGTTATGGTTGGATGGGAGGGTGACATGGCTAGTCAGCAGAGCTGGCTGTTGCATGATGGGATTGTAATGGCCACCATGTGGGTGAGAATTCCTGAAAACACAGCAGGATGCCTCATCACAACTACGAACCTGCATTTTAGGTGTTTAAATATTATTATACAACAAACAGAAACACGTCATTGTAACATTGTCCAATTTCAATCTGTAGCACATAAATATAGTAGTCAATAAGCACATACTGCCTTATTGCCTAGGGTTTAGACAAAGCATGCGCATTTCTCAGTATAGTCTGTGGGTGGCAGCAGGAGCTCCGTGAGACAGAGCGTGGAACAGAGAGAATGGGAGATTGAGAGGGAGAGAGGGAGGGTTAGAGGAGCTGACACCAGCTGCTGTAGAGGGATAGCTCTGCAGAGGAAGTGCGACACTTTCCCAATCATCTCTGGGAGGACAATAGAGCTGTGGGCGGAGAGAGAGGCAGAGAAAAAGCGAGACAGAGAGAAAGAGAGACAGACAGAGAGAGAAAGACATGTCTGGCCACCACCCTGTCCTTAGACGGACAGTGCTAAATAAATCTGGACAAACAAACAAACAAACACACAGACAGAGACACACACACACACACACACACACATACAGACACATACAGACAGATACTGACACACACAGACTGACACAGGCACATGCACACACTCATGTAATACCTCCATCCTGCTTATTTTCCTACAGGTTCCATCCATCTAACATGTCATCTTTGGGATTATGTTCCTCTATGTGCATAAATCTCATCTCCCTGAGGTAAACATGGTCTTATAAAGGCCCGGCTGTTCACTTCCAGACTGTGATTCATGGCAGCTCTCTGAGGGCCTGTCACAAGGCCATGCTTGTCTGACAATCAAGACACTGCTGCTATACCTTGTGTACATCTTAACATCATGTTTACAATATTTCTATAAACAGTCAATGGAACTGATACTATGCTTGTCTATAGTTTGTTAGTCACATCAGCATACTTGTTTGCAATATAAAACCAGTTCCCATTTTAATCTCCAAGGTTTTCTTCCACTGCGACCCGGTTCTGATCTCTTCCCCGTCCCTATAGGAGGACTTGATCGTTCCTCACCTCCAGTTGGCCAAGGGCTGTGAGGCTGTCATGGAGTCGGGGATGACGGTGGCGTGCTGGACTGAGGTATGAGTCAGCTGCTGCCAGGCGGGGGGGAGGAGGATCTGTTGGGTTCCACTGGGCCAGGCCTGCTGGGGGGGGAGGAAGTCAGTCAGGACACTATCTATATGACCCTTTGATTCTGTCTCCTTGGGATCAGCTGTCATCGCTGTCCCGCAGTCAGGTTGACCAAGACCTGGTGATGTTTTACATTGATTTAATTCAACATATTAAGGCAATAGAGCTGCAAGGGAAAATCCCTGAATGTGCAAATGTAAAAAATTAAATTAAAAAAAAGATACAAAATCCCTGTAAAAAGGTCAAACTGTGGATCGCGGAGAGAAGCGGAACAACTAGCCAGTGTTAGGCTAGTTAGACAAAGCCAACCGAATGCTGCAAGCATCACACATCAGCAAGAGTAGATAAGACTCTGGATGTTTAATAGAGATGTGTTTCCTCTCCCCACTGGTTCTGTATATGTGTTGATGTGTTTGGCATTATCCAAATCAGCTCCGCTTTTAATTAAATTCACATCGAGACCCATTCAGGGCTGCTGTGAAAGGAGCTGCTTTGTATTGCTGGTGCAGAATGCAGGAGTTGCTAGGGATAAAATGCCCTTAGTCTGAGATGTGTGTGTGTTTGTGTTTGCTCAGATGCGGGTGTGTGTGTGTGTGTGTGTGTGTGTGTGTATTGCGTTGCATGTATGCGTGTCTGCTGCCTTAACAGTTTAATGCAGCCCTATTGATTACAACTTATTTGTGGGGATCTAATGAATTGTTCCTATAATCGTGTTTGCTAATTCTATTTAACTGGACAGCACCAGAGTGTTTTCCAGCACACAGCACAGTTCTTAGGTCTTCATCTGGGCTGGGAAGATATGGACTCAGCCATCTCATATCAGGTGAAGTTAACAGTTAGAATCTACTGACATAAAATGTTTGTGCAGTTCAACGGGGTGTGACCGGTTAGTGGCTGGGGAATTGTTTTGTCTGAGGCATGTTGGGAGAAACAATAACAGTTCATGGGTAAAGAAAGAGGGTCAACCAGACATGACCGGCTTCTGGATGGTTGAAAGACACAGGCACAGCCAATGGAAAGCCACGAAAACTGTCCAGCAGAACACAGCCTAAGCTACTCATGGCCTCCCATGGTTACATTTGACATCTCAAGTCTCGTTAAGAATCCATTAAGGGTCAACAACACTTCCATCTCCTCTTCTCCTCCATCTATCTTTCCATCCGTCCCTCCATCCCTCCATTCCTGGCACTCAGCATTCCTCTCTTGCTGGGTGTCTGTGTTGTGTAATCATCCCGTCTGCCTTGAAATGATAACCGGGTTAGGGGGCCTTCTTAGGGCCAATCGTCTCAGCCGCAGCGGTACTAGCTAGCACCCTGCCCCCCCCCTACCCCCGCCCCCCGCCACCAGCCTCCCCTCCCTGGGTGAAAGCCCTTTGTCACCTCAGGGCTCTGAAAGCCCCGGCTCTCACTCCTCGATTGTTTCCACATTTTCTGCATTCCTGCTCCAGATAAAGGTCCTGCCTGGCCCTCCTCCACAGTCCCACCACCCAGCCCTGGCTCTGCTTCGACAGAAAACCCAGGCGAGGGAGGCCAGCCTGGGCTGCGGAGAGACATGGAGGCCAAACCCACCCACACCGAGCGTCCTGTCTGAGCGGGGGGGAGTGACAGATTGGGAACCAGGTACTAGCGGTGCGCTGCTGTTCTGTATAAACCACATTTCTACACTGCTCCCTGTGGCTCATATGTCATCAGCAAGACAGATATGTTGGTCCCACCATATAGTCACAGTGTGCTTTTCTTTTGGTTTATGAACTGAAACATTGTCGTGTGTACTATGTCTTTTAGAATGAATGCTATGAAGTAAATGTATTTTATAGGGTATAGGTATTACCTCTTAGCCTTTTGGAGGCAAGCAAAACCATCAAACCCCTCCAAGCCTTTCCAAATTAGTCCCTCTCCTCTGAGGCCTATAATTTCCAAGCGTCTGACTTGGAAGCAGCCCTAGAGCTAATCACCACCATTTGGTTTCTGACAGATTAGTCTTCCACACAGCACAGAGCCTCACTATCTGCCTACTGCTTGATTAACTAGAGATAAGGGAAGCGCTCATACTCCAGGGACTATGCAAGGAGAGTGAAACTCTTATGGAAATTTACAGAATCTAGAGGGGGAGGTGTTCTACCACTTTAATAATCTAGTCTTCTCTAGGAATAATGCATGGCTAATGTAGGTATCTCCTTTCAAATGACTACCAAAGTCTTGCCAGCTGATAAACCTAACACTTCTTCATTGCTCAGGCTTTCAGTAAGAACTCTGAATGTGTCCCTCGTGTACACCCGACTGCGGTAGCCTCGAGGAGAAGGCAGGAGAGGAGGGAAAGACTGACTGACCCGCTACATTGAGGTACACAAGGTCACAGAGCTAGCTAGGACCTGACCTTTCAGGTAGCCTTGGTGAACAATCAGAAACAAAACACAATTTAGGCAAATGTGTGTTGAGGTATACATTTGTGACTCCCAGTGAATGCTTATGTTTTGTACACTAGTGAGACAGACACGTGCTAACACAATGAGTTCACAGAGGGATTTAAGGCACTGTAATACAGTATACAGAATGGGCCTTTGATTTCGGCAACGACAGACTGTACTACTCACTAGTACCACCGACTGTAAATGAATGGGATACATTGGGTCGCTAGCCAGCAGTGGTTCTGATGTTGGGGATTTTGTGACAGTTTTTTGGGGGACAGAATATCTAAACATCATTCTAATACAGAGGAGAGAGAACACTCAGCCCAAAACCCAGAGAGAAAAAGGGTGGTTCGCTTGCCTCTCTTCTTGTTTTCAAATGCAATAATCCAGAACCTGAATGACTCCTACTTCCTACCTGTGTTAACAGGCCTGGCTGGATCTGCAGTGGCTGGGAGCCGGGGGCCTGCGTCACTATGGGAACGGCATTCTCCATCCGCACAGAGTATCCAGTGTGTTTGGATGGGGAGGCCTGCAGCCCTGAGGACACACGCACAACACAGAGGAGGTCAACAAACAACAACAACAGCCGCGATACGGGTGCTACGGAAAACAGACCTGGAGCAAAATCAATGGAATCTTAGAGAAAATATGCGTTTTTAAACTTCATCGTTTCACTTTCTCCGACACCCTGCTAAATTACAGATTGACCTTGGAAACAAAAAGCGGGCAATAGCAAAATATTTTTGGTAAAACCTTGTTGAGTAGAGCAGACAAGGAACATAATGCCATGCCACAGAAATGAAAAAAGAATATGTTTCTCAATCTTTAACTCCTGAACACTTGCTTAGAAACAAGCGGTGGTGAGAAAGAATTAATCACAGACATGAGAATTCCTTCAAATGAATAATTAGCTCATAAATTAAACTACAGCGTCTCTACTGAAGGTGGAAACTGACGTGGCCTATACACTCAGTGGAAGGGAGAGGATAAAATACCTGCAGAGGCCGTACAGAACGAGCTCACAGCTCCATAAGCCCTTTTCTCTTCAGGGAGACAATGGAATCTGCGGCTCCTAATGTTAAAAGTGACCTAAACCCAGATCTAGACAGGCCAATAAGCACCACCCGTGTAACAACCACAACTATGATGGTGAAAAATAATCACTTGTAACAGGAAAGGACAAATCGGACCCAACGGCAGGCTGTGCTACGGGATCTCACGTTTGCCGCCCTCCCCAGCTGTTACAGTCAAAACCAGGCACGGAGAAAACCCTGATCATAGGTCCGAGGCCTTGTCACAAGGCACACACGGTGTTGGTCTGAGATCTCACCTTGGAAGCCGGGCGGGCAGACGATGAGGGCTTGCTGGAAGGGGTCGGGCCGGGCTGCACAGAGCTGGGGCGCTCCCGGCTGCAGAGGCAGGGTCCGCTGGGCCACGGCGGCCATGGAGGCCACGGAGGGCTGATAGAGTGCAGATTGGTAGTTTAGTATGGACACATCAGGGTTGGCAAGGGAAAGGGTGGCACTGGTGGTGGAGGGAGCCAGGTCCGTGGCCTAAAGGAACCATGGGACCAAAACGAAAAGCCGTGAAGATATACCACGCGTGGCCTTGGAGAGTCACATGAAGTTGTGAGGGCGGGGTGGGGGACGTGGGTGGGAGACAATCCTAACTTACAACAGAAACAGTAATTTACCGACAATGCTTTAGTTGTCTTGAATGATATACGAAACCCAGAGGCTTTCATGAAGCACTGAGGGAGCACTGATCTAGGACGAGGTACTCGCGGTCCAACATAATCTTATTGATTATGATATCAGCACTCCCACACAACGTTGTTAATATGGGCCCTGGTAAGGCTGGAATAAAGGGTGATATAAAGATACGTGACAAAGACGCCCTTCTTCCCTCCAGGGTCCTTTTCCTCCCTCTGGCTACGCAGCAACTACGTATGTCTCAACACATTCAAATCATCCTGGACCCACTCCTCCAGACCCACAATTATCTCTGTGACGGGTCAGCATGGACAGCCAGCTGAATTCCTGAGTGAAAGAATCGGGCTTATGCAAGTTTCCAAAATTGCATTTTCTTAAAAGGTCTAATAATGAGCTGAGTTGTTGCAGGACTGTCCAATAATTTTTCTCCTTATCTTGACACCAGATCTCTATCCTTGAGAGCAGCCACATTTCAAAGGCGTTAGACGCTTGGTAATTACCTAAACATAATAAAAACCTGAGGCGTATTTATTAGGGCATGGCTTAAAAAAATTACTTGGGAACGGTCAATGAAAGCAAACGTTTCTTAGTTAGTGCCTCCCCTTTTACAGCCTTATTTTATTCCATTTGAAGACTAATGAATATGACCCTGGACATGGGGAGAGCATCAGTGAGGGCTAACGAAGGCAGTGCGGTCAAAATACAATTAGTCTGACAACACCTAGATTAATGAATTCATTTTCATTAGGCCTGGTTGAGGGAGAATTCAGAGACTGCAGGTTCATTTTTCATGATGCAGTCTGCAGTGAGCTCCACGAGCTCCACGAGGGGCGAAGTAATCAATATGCCACTGTGGTATTCATCATACACAACGATGACACGGCCTGCAAACAGAAAACACAGAACCTTTCACTGTTCCTCGCAAAACAAAAAAACACTTAATAAATCACTCACTTAGCTCTGCCCACCCTGAACTTAGTGACTCAGAGAACGAAATAGCAACTTAAACCTATGTATTAATGGAAGTGCAGTCTTGGTTCTACAGAGAGGGGGGCCAGGGGGGTCCAGTGTCTTTGGTTTTACAGAGAGGGGGTCCAGAGTCTTTGGTTTTACAGAGAGGGGGTCCAGTGTCTTTGGTTCTACAGAGAGGGGGTCCAGAGGGGTCTAGTGTCTATGGTTCTACGGAGAGGGGGTCCAGGGGGGTCCAGTGTCTTTGGTTCTACAGAAAAGGGGTCCGGAAGGCTCCAGTGTCTTTGGTTCTACAGAGAAGGGGACCAGGGGGGTCCAGTGTCTTTGGTTCTACAGAGAAGGAGACCAGGGGGGTCCAGTGCCTTTGGTTCTACAGAGAAGGGGACCAGGGGGGTCCAGTGTCTTTGGTTTTACAGAGAAGGGGACCAGGGGGGTCCAAGTGTCTGTCCAATATGTTCAGTGAAAAAGAACAATGTGTAGCAGAAGAAAAACAAAAGATGTTTAGCACAGACTGGAAACCTTCCGTCACACAGCCCACACAGCACTACATGAAGTGCTGAAGCACCAAAAGTGAAATGGAGAAAAACAGGAGAGGAGGAAGAGGAGGAAATCCGCTGATGGGATTCCTAAGGCTTAATAGCAATAAACCGCAAGCTAAGCAAGAAGTGTAAGGATGTCACGTGTCTCCTCAGCAGTTTGTGACAACCCCCACGGACCGACACCTAGCCAGGTTGTCTTTACCTTATCAGGCAGGCTGAGCATCGTACAATGAGGAGTGTTATTTTCCGGGTGGTCAATGCATTCTTTTCAAATAAAGGAATAGCGGCTGATTGTGGGTATATTCATGTCGACCAAATATAACTGCAATCAACCACGCCGGGCTTCTTGCTTTGGCAGCATTGTGCCACCATCAGGACAAACAAGGATGAGTTAATGCTTTCCAAACATCATACTCAGCATCAAAAGAGATCCTGGCTTCTGACCCGCTGCTTTTCATGAATTTTGGGATGTTTTGATTGACTACTTTAAACCTTTTGTTTAAAACAGCCAGACGGACAGTTGTAGTAGCGAACATTGATGTCCCCATGTTGTCAAACACAACCTTTCCCAGGACTCCAACTCAAACCCAATGACTGCAACGAGATTCTGCAACGAGCCAATGAGATTCTGTCAAAGGGAAGATCCATTGCACTATTTGGGGTGTTTTTTCAGTGTACCGAGGTAATAATGACTGGTTGTAGGCAGTGTGTAAAATGAACACCCACCACCTGCAAACACTGGGACATTTTGGGGGCTAAATTGCAAAATTTTTCCAGAAACGTTGGCATGTAGCCAAGGAGCATATTGGGAACAAAACATTTTATATTGCAAAGAATACATGATCCTGTTTAATCTATGAACATTTTATAAACACCACAACATCACTGAATGACTCATATTATGACTGTCCTCAAATCTGAACCCTGGATCATTCTAGATTTGCAAGCGCAATATCTGACGAGTAGAGAGACGCCTGCGTAACGAGAGAACATGAGAACAGGCCAGTGGTCTAGGCTTCTAAATTGCCACAGAGGAGAAATCGCACAGCTTCACAGAACTGCATGTCAGGTGAAGTTGGCCCCCAAACCAACGCAAAACGTCGTCAAACTATGCTCAATCGTTTGTGCTGGTTTGTGCTGTAAAAAGTTTTGTTTGTGCTGTTTCGTTTTTTAAAAATATAAAAATAACATTTTTAGGTCATTCTGAGGTCACTCAGCCCCCCCCACATGCTCCAAATGCACCCAAAATAGTCTCGTTCGTTTGTGCTTTGTTTGTGCTGGTTTGTGCCGGTAAAAGTTTTGTTTGTGCTGCGTTGGGTTTTAAAATATTAGACATTGAATTATAGACGATGACATCACCAGCCCCCCCACATGCTCCAAATTCTCGTTCGTTTGTGCTCCGTCTGTGCACAACTAACTGTATGGGAAAGACACTGAATGAGAGAGAATTATATACGGTGCACCAGCCCACTTTTTTTTAACAGTAGGCTAGTTGAAGTAACAACGTAAGACCTAAAGAATCGGCAAACCAAATCACTGTGCATTTTCAACTTTTAACGAACACTGATGCGGATCACAGGATGTGTGGATGCAGCATAAACTTCAAGGTGAGTGTTTTTACTTACTGTATGCTGTGTTTTGTTAATAATATAAACATTTTCACAAATACACGCACCATAATCTGTTTGCTGTGTTTATACACATGTGTATTGTAAAGGCCTATAGGCCTATATGTCTCTTAAGCTCACTATGGCTTTTGTTTTTTATTAAACATACACTGATATTGTGAAATATTATTACAAGCTGTTTGCTATTTTGTAGCTCTTTTCGGTTATATATTATATAATATGTATAATAACAATGTCATTTATTCCTGTGATGTAAAAGCAGAATCTTCTGTATAATTAGACCTACTCCAGTTTTCAATTTCACATGATTCATTAGAAATCATAGTAAAATGTTGATGGTATGCTCAATTATTATTGGTGCTCAGTTAAGAAAGGTTCTTAAATGAGTTCCATCCACCGAAGATCTCGCCGCAAGTTTGTTTTCTTCCACCACGGACAATCCATTCCATCCATCTGGTCACCTGCACGCTCTGTCGCACCTGTCTCACGTCATCAGAATACTGCACCCACTGGATCACATAGGGCTGAACGCACCGTCTGGCTGCACAGAAAACCCGGACTGGACTGCAGTGCCTTCCGCACTTCCTATACACTTAATCATACTCTCCAATCACCTGCAAATCCGCTCACTGTCCCCTGGCAAATGCAATACCCCCACACCCCTCCGACCATACAAACTGCTAACCAGGACAACCTCAGATCTCTCCAGCCTGCCCCCATCCCACCTCCCTCTCACCATGCCAACTTTGCCCTCCTCAACACCCGACCACTCAACAATAAAGCCCCTGCCCTCCATGAACTAATCCTAGACAACACTCTGGACTTCCTTCTGCTCACTGAAACCTGGCAACAACCCAATGACTTCTTCTCCCTCAACCAAGCATCCCCCCCTGGCTACAACTACATCTGCAAACCCCGCCCCTCCCACCGTGGAGGTGGCCTCGCTGTTATCATCAATCAGAACTTTCACATCACAGAACTCACCCTACCCTCAGTATCATCGTTTGCATATCTCGCCTTCAAAGACCAACCCCACGCCCCCGCCTCCTCAGAGAAATCACCTTCCGCAACCTTAAATCAATCGATCCCCACCATCTCTCTGACCTGCTCTCCACCACTCTCCACCTGGACTCAACCCTGACCTCACCTGATGATCTCACAAACCACACTTTTAACACCTCTTCACCCTGGTCCACACCTGCACTCCGGAAAATGAAACTGGCCGCCAACTTGAACGTCTGACAAAGAAATCCTCCCTCACAGTCCACCATGAAGCCTATAAACTCCATCTCACTGCCTACAAAGACGCCCTCATTGCTGCCAAATCTGCCTACCTTTCCACCATCCTCACCGACCCCTGCCAAACCCCCAGAACCCTCTTCTCCACAATGAACAACCTCATCAACTCATTCCTCCACTTCTTCGCTGACGAAATCAACATCATCTACCAATCTCAGTCCCCTGTATCTCACCTCTCAGTATCTACTCCAGCACCCACCATGGACCCTCTCTCCATCTCTCCTGACCTCTTGACCCCTCCTCCTCGCTGCCTCCTCTCCCAGTTTGACCCGGTCACTCCTCCTGAAATCTCCAAACTCTTCAGCTCTTCCAAACCCACTACCTGCTCCCTTGACCCCCTAACTCCACTCATGAAGTCCTGGCTCCCCGTCCTATGCCCCTACCTCCCTAACCTCTTCAACTCCTCACTGTCCCTTGGAACTGTCCCCTCGGCCTTCAAAACTGCCGCTGTCACCCCAATCCTTAAAAAACCTGGTCTGGATCCCACCTCCCTCAACAACTACCGCCCAATATCCAACCTCCCATTTCTGTCTAAAACCCTGGAACGTATAGTCACCACACAACTACAAACGCATCTTCATGCTAATAACCAATTAGATCCCCTCCAATCTGGCTTTCGCCCCCTCCACAGCACTGAAACCGCTCTCCTCAAAGTCCTAAACGACCTCCTCACCTCTGCTGACACTGGTTCCCTCAACATCCTCATCCTCCTCAACCTGAGTGCAGCCTTCGATACCGTGAGCCATAACATCCTGCTCACCAGACTCAAAGACCTCGGTATCGAAGGTACTGCACTCAGCTGGCTCCACTCCTACCTATCCAACAGATCCCACTTCATCTCTCTCCATAACCACACCTCTGCCACAGCCACAGTCACTCAAGGGGTTCCCCAAGGCCCACTCCTCTTCATCATCTACATCCTCCCTCTTGGTCAGATACTACGCCACTTTAACCTGGACTTCCACTGCTATGCCAATGACACCCAAATCTACCTCAGCACCAAATCCCCCCACAATCCTCCCCTCTCCCACATCAACTCCTGTCTGTCAGCTATTAAAACATCGATGCAACACAACTTCCTCAAACTCAACAGCTACAAAACAGAATTCCTCCTCAATTTCTAATATTTTAAAACCCAACGCAGCACAAATGAAACTTTTACCGGCACAAACCAGCACAAACGAAGCACAAACGAACAAGACTATTTTGGGTGAATTTGGAGCACGTGGGGGGGCTGAGTGACCTCAGAATGACCTAAAAATATTATTTTAATATCTTAAAAAACCAAATTCCGCACAAACAAAACTTTTTACAGCACAGACCAGCACAAAAGGAGCACAAGCGATTGAGCATAGTTTGAAGACGTTTTGCGTTGGATGGGGGGCCAACTTCACGCAGGCTGTAGTCAAGGGTGTTGAACACGTGAGATAGCAGGAGTGGGTAAGAACAATTGTAGGATGGGGGAGAAATTGGTTATCTGAACTAACTAATGTATTTTTGTGTTTTCCAATTTACTGCCATGTCATGGTTTCCTTCCTGCCAAATCACAACTTAAATAGTCCTATTATCTAACTGCAGGTTTTCCACAGCACGTATGTACAGAACGTATCAAACATGGCGACAGGCGTCCAGGGGAGGGGCAAACAGAACGCTAACAACAATCAAATGTTTATCATGACAATGTAAACCTGAAAATAAGCACAATTTAAATTTGGGGGGAAATATATTTTGGCTGGTAAAAAGTCCAAGTTGCTGGGATGTTTTCATCTACCAGCCACAGTAGCTCGTGGCCAAAAAAGTGTATTTTATCCACTGAATGGAGGTGTTTCAGAAATACTTATGCACCACAGCAGTATTTGATCAATGTTGCACCTGGAGAGTTTAAATATTGACATCAGTGGCTGACTGAGCCTGCAATCTAATCTAAAAATTAATGGAGTCATGTTTTGTAGCAGTTATTGGGACCTAAGGTTCAATAGCCTCAATATCCACAGTTCAGTGAATGAAGATAGACCGTTTCAACCAGTGAATGAAGATAGAACGTTTCAACCAGTGAATGAAGATAGACCGTTTCAACCATTGAAATACAGAAACATTTACATTGAACTGCATGAGGAGGTTCACCATTTGGATGGTACCTATGTCAATACCATATGAATGTACATATATATAAGTCAAAAGAGCAGCAGTGGAAATCCCCTTTAGCATTTTTGCTGTGTCCAACAGCATAACCACGTTGCCAAACTGAGCCCTACTCTGCAGGTGAGCTACAGTCATCGCTCCATAGAAGGTGTACCTGGCTGTGCACAGTGTTCAGCTGGTTGTTGAAGGTCATGGTGAGGTTGGTGGAGGTGCTGGGGGCCACGTGGGTGATGAAGGGGGTCTTGCTCTGGTTGACCGTGTCGTACATGCCCACGCGACGCTTACATATGTCCATGTTTTGAAAGCATGATTTGACACTTTTAGATAGAGGGAGATGGAATGAGGGAGAAACAGAGAATGAGGGAGAATAAGGGAACAGGGCAACAGTGGGAAGATTAGGAAGAAAAGGGGAGGTAAAGAGGGAGAGAGAGAGAGAGAGAGAGCGAGAAAGGAGAGAACAAAGGAGCCATGGAGACAGAGAGATTAATAGGATTCTTCCAGAATTTGGTCCAGTTATTCCATTTTCCAATACAACTAGCTAAACATGATATGAAGAGAATTTCTGGTCATACTGTGTGCTGTGTGGGAAGTCGAGGAGATGGGTCATGGTTATGAAGGGGTGATTGAGGGACTCAATTGGGGTGATCCTTTTGTCTGCATCAATCGTCAGCATCTTGGTCAACAGGTCAATAAACTCTCTCCTGTCCGCCTTCTCTGCCAGCATGTCACTCCCCTCCAGGTCTGCCGTCATATTCACCTACAGACACAACCAAACAAACAGACATCAGCGATTTTGTACTTCAGGAGGACTTTCTCAGACCTTAAATGTTTTACCAAAGCCGTGTCGGAAACACCTATAATACCTGTACATAGCCCTACCTCAGGCACCCAAGGCCTCTCAAGGCCTGGGTCAAAATAAGTGCACTATATGGAAAAGGGTGTCTGAGGGCTGTACTGTTAGGGCAGAAAGACAGGAACAACATGGCAGAACTGGACAGAACTAAAAACAAGACATCAGCTATGGTGTCAACATCAGTGACACAGTACGTAAGGACAGCCTTGCACTAACATACTCACATTACAAAAATTTACACTGGTATTCATAACAGAGAAACATAGCAGAGCCAGTTGAAAACACTGCTGGCGTCGTCGCAGAGATTTGCTACCCAAGCAGCAAAACTAAATAAAAGAATGAACCTGATACGTGTTGCCGTTTGTGTATTAAAAGAGACGCACAGAGGACACCTTCTGAGCAGACTCTGAGCGCCTCCAATGAAGACACTGACAGCATATTGTTTTTTATACCCTGGGGGTTTGTAATGTTGGTTCGTCTGTCATTTATGGTAAGGTCTTTTGAAGAAGTACTGGACAGCAGAGCAACAGATTTCCCGCTCAGGGTGGAAAGTTAGAAGGGCTTAGGAAGAGACAGGCGCTGAGCAAAAAGTACTGAGGTTCTGTAGAGAGCAATCTGGAGCAGCCCACATTATTCAGAGGTTTGTCTGAGTACACAAGAGGACAGGGACAGACAGAGACAGGGACAGACATGCTTGTTTATTGGGATTGCCATGGAGAGATAGCTGACCTGCGGCTTATCTGGAGCTGCTCCAGGGGCTATCTGATGGACTGCCAGTCAACAACAAACACTGATTTACTTCTCGTTTGCTATGCAAGTTATTCAGGCTCCGTCCCTAACCCCTCCTTGCCTTGGACATTTCCACTCATCGTGATAAAGAAATAATCTCTGGAATGAGGTGGGGAAATAATCACACTGTCCTCCGAAAAAAAAAGAAATAAAATGGAGATGGGTCTTCCAGAACAACGTAAGTTTAGTTGGGCCCATATTTCCCATGACAGCTCTATCCTCTGTGTCTGCAGATATCATATATTAGTTCCAAATGAAGACAGATGTCCACGCCACTCGATTATTTATCTGTCTGAGTTGTCCACCCCATCAGGACTCTCTCTCTACTGTGTTTTTTTATCGTCTGCGCAGGAGTATGTGCGTGTGCGTGCGTGTGCATGTGTGTGCGTGTGCAGTAAGGGCACACAGAGGACCTGGCCTAAGCATGTTTACTGAATCAGACCAGTATTGGGTAACAGAAACAGGACCTGGCAGAGGCCATTACTTCCCAAAGACTTCCCCCCTATGACAGACCTATAGCACTGGATACTGGTCAATTCTGATTGGCCAGAGTGGACATCACTCAGTACATGTGTAGGTCTATGTGAAGTAGGCGTGTGTGTGTGTGTGTGTGTGCACGCGCAGGGTTGAGATGTAACCGATTACATGGTACTTTTTGAAAACAATCTATTATCTAGAGAAACATTTGATAAAGCTTTGTCACTTGGCTGTAATTTCGCAGTCCGGCAGCTGCTTTGTAACAATGTGCGTCTGCTTTCATGTCCATTGTGCGGAAGAGTAGCTGTTTGTTAAACCTGTTTGTTCAAGGTTGAATCAATGCCAGGCTTTAATTTATGTGACACTTGCACTGCATTCTTGATCCTATACTCACATGTAAAATGTAGGCTGTTACGTTTGTGCAATACTCCTATATTCAAGTTATGTTTGTCACGTTCAATGTTCTGTGTAGACCACACAAAGAGTAGCTGCTACAGTAGACAGTAGCTAAAAGTGAATCTAATAAAATCCAAAAATCTGATAAAGGAAAGAAAAATGATTCATGACAAACAATTGAAAATACAAGCACAGACTTTGGTCCATGAAAACAGTTGGAAGTTGGTGGTAGTGATGGTTTTGAAGAAGCTCTAAAGTGTAATGCAGTTGACTGGTAACCATGGCTGTTATTAAACATTTAAGTCAAAATCATACCATTTCATCAACACATTGAATAACTTCATTATTGGGCTGCCCAATTTCTGTATGAGGAGAAACAACCTCTTGGTTGGGCTGGTAAATATTGTTTTTAGTGTCACACTAGTCAGCAGTTAGGAACAAACATAAAACACATTGTGCTAAAGCTAAATATTGGTGCATGCAATAGATTATTATTTTTCAATGTGTATTTTTCAATAATATCTTACTGAACAATGTCTTTTTTACATTGTTCAGTAAGATATTATTTATCTCAAGTAATCTGCATCAGATGTGTTTATGCTGTTGTATTTACAGGCAGTAAACCTCATTCACCCCTAAAGAAACACAGCATTTTAAAAGCCTGGGATTGGCCTGTTATTCCCCTAAAGAAACAAGGCATTTTAAAGGCCTGGGATTGGGCTCTTATTCCCCTAAAGAAACAAGGCATTTTAAAGGCCTGGGATTGGACATACATTTTCCTAAAGAAACAAGTCATTTTACAGGCGTGGGATTTTTTTGTCCAGATCCGGTACTCTGTAAGTGCTCCAAGATGAGTATGTTTTTGTGGTTGACAGTGAGAACAAAATATGGGCATAGAAACTCACATCCTCCTCATCTGCAAAATGTCACAGGTCTCTGTCAACTTTCCCACCGCGTTCGGAATGAGCGATACAGAAAGATGACTTATGAGTCGTTTTCTGACAGTGCTTTTCCACACCAGGGTCGGGTATGAGTCATGTTCATGAAACACCAAACGGAAGACAAACTGATCATTGAAACGGGCTGAGACTACCTGAGATATTGTCCAATAACAAGCAGCTATCGTTGTTGAATGCGAAATGTTTTAAAAAGCCCCGCTAATGATTTGACACGGTAGGCTAAAAGGTTAAAGGCTAACTGGCAGAATCCCAGGCACGTCACCACCAGGGTTCACGTGCTGCCTTGATGTACCACTCAGACGCATCGCGCACCAAGGACGGAAACAACCTGCGCCTGAGCACACACTACACTCCACTCCAGTCCACTCCAGTCCAGCGTGGACCTGTCATCTATTGAGTGGTGGTTTTTGGAGAAGCCGGGAAAAAAAAGAGAAAAGGATGTGATGTGTGGAAGGGTTTCGATCACCACGCCGTTCGTCTCTTTTCTACATCTGAATGTACATGGACGTGTGTGTGTGTTGTGCGTGCGTGCATAACGTGTGTGTTGTATATACAGTGCTCTGAACCTGTGCCATATCGTCCAGGCAGTTAAAGATGTACTTCCGGGCCTCCTTGGACTTGATGGCTGTTTCTCCCTCATGGTCCTCTGGTGTCTGTGGAGACAAGAAGCAGATGTGCCATCAGTCTTCCTCGGGTCCCCAAGTATCTCATAACACACTAGTTTGTCACAACACAACACACTGGTTTATCACAACACAACTCAACACAACACACTGGTTTGTCACAACACAACACACTGGTTTATCACAACACAACACAACACAGTGGTTTGTCACAACACAACACACTGGTTTATCACAACACAACTCAACACAACACACTGGTTTGTCACAACACAACACACTGGTTTATCACAACACAACACACTGGTTTGTCACAACACAACACACTGGTTTATCAGCAGGACTGAGCTGACTAGTCTTCACGCAACACTGAGGTAACACACACATCTCACAGCCATCACACATAAGATGAAATACACACACATCTGCTTGGACAAACGGGCAGACAGGGACACATAAACACAGACACACTGACACACACACACACACACACACAACACACACATACACTAGAAAGATCTGTATGCACAGAAGACCTTTGATCAAACTGCTGTAATCATTAAGGTATTATCGTGAACCACAGCTTTATGAGAAGTTTGTTCAAGTTGCTGGGACCCCAAAAAAGACACACTAAACTAATCACAGCCCCACAGGTAATTCAACCCGACAAGCTGCTTGTGACAGATAACAGGCTACTCCACTCAAACACCACTAATCATGAATTCACTACAAGGCTGACTTGAAGTATGTTCAATTGCAAAGTTTTTTATTTTTCTGTTGTAAAAATATTCCAATCAATAGCCCTTACCTTAACTAGCCTAAGCTAATGAACGGTTAACAGATGAGGGATTTGAGTTTTCAACTCTATTACAAAACCTGTCACCACCCAGAAGGCTGCATATATTTTTCTGTCCAAAATATTTCAAATATTGTCACAAAACTGGCTGCTGTCAAATGGGAATACTAAGTGAAAGCAAAACTTAGCATTCCTCATGACAGGCCTATCCCTCTGCCAGTCTCAGCGACAGATTTTTTTTTTTGCCAGTTGCTTACTACATTTGATTTTCCACATGCCAACGACATTGGGAGAAAATATGAGGTTGAAGCCTGTTCCGTCTTCTGAACATAACAGCACACACCCAGCAACACACCCACATATAGACAGTTGTTATGACCTGTGGTATGTCGTTGAGCCTCATGTTGCTCAGATAACATCAAAGACATGACCTGGTCCCCACATGACACACTAATCCCCATAAAGTACACTACCTTTACCCCAGAGCTCAACCAGAGGGCTCTACATAGTGAATGTCCAAAGACACCTGATCAGTCTTGGGATAGAACATCTCTGAGTGTGGTGGACAGGGGTGAATATACACATATACACTTAAGTTATTGGACTAGTGGTGTTAGGTTCTGTTTGGTTCCTTTTCGTTTTGTGCTTCTGTTTTTGTACGTAACCTGTTTTGTTAGTTTTTTGTCTTTTGTTTCTGAACGTGCCCTGTCCCTTTTGTTTTCCGATTGTTTTCACCTGTTTGTCGTTTGGTTCTCGTTAGCTCCCTATATAGTTGGCCCTCTTCTGTTAGCCCTTTGTCAGTCATTGTGTTTTATGCTTGGTTTACGTCCGTCCCTGCCACCAGTCCGTGGTGGTGCCTGCCTGTTTTTCTTATGCGTTTGGGTCCTGCTTTAATGATAAAAGTGGAATCACGGTATTAGGTGCAGGAGAGCTATGTCTGTAGGTTCTCTGCATGAAGCAGTTGAGTTCATCCAAAGTTACTGAAGGGAAAAATGCACCACTGCTTGAACAGGCACGGCTCTTTCCTGAGTATCTGCCATAACGCAAGATGTGTGTGTGTGTGTGTGTGTGTGTGTGTAAAGACATGTGACAGAGTGTTTGTGACCTCCCCCTAGATTCATTAGACCCGGGTCCAGTAACCAAATCCTCTGACACAAATCCATTTTGCTCTCATTAGCCTTTGACTTTGTCTAAAGTGAGCGTTGAGTCCTTCCTGTCAGTGCCTCACATTGGGCTTCTGTTCTTCTTCTGTATCCACTTCACGGCAACAATGGTGTTTGAAACCCAACCCCTTCTTGATGTATGGAAAGTTACAGTATCTGTGTTTGTGTGTGTGTGTGTTCATGCTAGATGCCTACCTTCATTCTCCACAGGGGGTAGTTGGTGGAGTCTGTGTCTCTGTTGAAAAACCTGGTTGTCTTGGTCCCGGCACTCAGGAGGTACTCTGCAGGCAGCCCCTGTGTCTGAGAGATGTACCGAATCTACGGAAGAGAACAGAGGACATTAAACACAACGCGGCATTCACAGTATTAGACAGCGTTTGTTAAAATGAACTACTTGGCCACACTTCACACTGGGCATTTTACCCTTTTTTCGAGGCACATGTTTATTTAACTGAATATGCTACTGCAGTTGGGAAATCTAAATCCGTTGGCGGAGGAATCGCTGAGCGATAAAAAGGTAACAATCACCTCATCGAAGCCCATCGCAACGGGAAGACGCATCACGCACATGCAGTACCGACGGCGGTGCGGTCCTAGTTGTGACCCGCGGTGAGAAAAAACATTAGGTCCTAACAGAGATTCGGAACCAGACCGTCACACACACTCCTACTCCTGGTTCTGCAGCTGACCTCAGTCAGATCAGCTGAGGCCTGGATTCCTACTGTTGAATCTGAATGGTGTGTGTGTGTGTGTGGGTCTCCCATTCTCCTGACACACAGACCGCTTCGGACCCCTCCACCCTGTCTCCATTTAACCCAGCAGCACCGAGCCAAAACATCTAAATACTATTTAGGCTCCCTGGTACCGCGGTAGCCCTCCATGATCCGGTCTGGATTATAAACAAGCTCAGGGTTCTTCTATTTTGGACTGGATACCACAGGTACCAGGTGACAGAGACGTCTTTTTACTGTTTTCTCTACGCTGGTAATAACAGCAGTGAGGACCTCTGTACACCATATAAATACCACTCCTGAGTTATTCCCTCCTGAGTTAAATGGAATGGTGCCTGTTGCACATGTTGCGCAGTTATTTTTGTTTATGGGAAGGCCAGAGGGCATTGGTGATTTTGGAAGTGGGTTCCCCAATTCGATTAGCCCATTTTTACACTGACAGTTTTAGACAATCATCACACGTTGTGCTGTAGGTTTGTAGCGTAACATTTGTCCATCCTGGTCACTTCCAAAAGCTAAACGTATGCGTGGAGGGGCTTTTTGTACCGTACCTTTACGAGTCTTGACGTCAAAAACATTGATGATAAATAAAGCGCTGACATCATGTATGTGTGTGTTTGTGTGTACATGTGTGTGCGTGTATGTGTGTGTGTGTGTGTGTGTATATCTCTGTGGGTAACTGTGTGTTTATCTCTTTATGTGAATCTGCATGTGTATCTCTTTGTTTGTATCTGTGAGTGTTTCTCTGTGTGGGTATCTGTCTGTATGTGTGTATCTGCACGTTTATACATGTGTGTGTGTGTGTGTGTCTCCTATTCTCCTGACAGACAGGCAGCTCCAGATCCCTCTCCTGCCTCCCCGTTTATCCCAGCAGATGAGCCACTCGGCCCAATTAGAGGCGCTCCGTTGCTCCACAGCGACACATACTTCTGATACTCTCTCCCTCTGTTCTTCCACTCCTACCTCCCTCTTTATTTTATTTTAATAAACTCAGTTTAGGCTCTTTGGGAAAGCCTTGAGCGAGTGTGGCTCTGTGTCTCAGAATCAATCAAGATGTTTTTTCTCCCGTTCTGAAACGTATCTGAGGTAGTTCGGCTTGCAAAGCAATCCCATTGATCCGATCCCCTCCTCCCCACACTGCGTTCCACCATGGGAGCATTATTTGTAGTGATGTACACGTCATCACCCACTAACGGGACAGAGTTAGCGTGCCGCTGTCGCAGAAAACACATGCTTCTTCGTGTAGGCACCAGTCATTCTGCTTCTGGTTGTGAACCCAACATTCACCCTACCTGGTCATACTCTGAGGCCCCTGGGTAGAGGGGCCAGCCCAGGAAGAGCTCGGCGATGACACAGCCCAGGGACCACATGTCGATGGCCTCACAGAACGGCAGGCCCAGGATGATCTCTGGAGCTCTGAGGGGAGAGGGAGAAAGAGAAAGAAAGATAGGATGGTCAGATTTGATTCAGGTGAGAGTGTTTCTGTGAGGTTAGAACTGATTAAAGGAGGAACAGCTACTGTGTGTGGGCAATAATGAGCTGATTGAGTCATCACCCAGAGTGTTTATAAGAAACAGTATCTCCTAAAGCGTCAAGAAAATGACCTGAAGATGTACACCACAGTGTGCAGGTTGTTACTGGGTTTTGGTCATATGAAGCAACACTGCTGTATCAAACACTTAGATGAAAGATTCAATTTTGGGAGCAGAAAACCCTGGGTGACATTCAGCTGGGACTCAGCAACCTAACTCGAGGTACATGGTAACTGGGCAGCTCTATTCAGAAGATCCCCCCCCCCAAAAAAAACAGGATTTAATTACATTCCAATGCCAGCAGCAGTGTTGTCTCAACCAAGATAAACGAATCAATCAGACTGTCATTCTCAGATATGTTATCTTAAACTGATCTCACACAAGCTTTCTGCCTTTATATAACACCTCGTTTAGCAGAGCTTTGACAGAAGTTGGGTTCATTTGAATTGGGTTTAGGCAATGGCTAGGTGTCTATTTAAATTGTACATGAAAAGCAGTAGGTTTTATATGCAAACAGCCGATCCTAAACCAACCCTGTTTCCTAACACTAACAGAATGTACCCACCCAGCTACATCACTAATCTACAGAGTAAGTTCTCCTAAGCTGCTATGAAAAGTCCATTCTGACATAAGCAGTAACCCATTTTATGAAAAGCATGTGGGGGATGGGTGGGTGTTTTGGGGAAGAGGATGGGTGTTGGTTATAAAAACCCAATGTGAAATCAATTGTGAAACCAACAGAAACATCCAGAGCAACCCATGTCAGACTCTGGGCAGTAAAGGAGCAGCAAAGGAGAGTTCATAACACCAGAGTCTCATTCCCAGGTTTTTTAACTCAGGGTCTTTACACAACACAGGAGCCCAGGGGCCACGCTTCCAGAGCCAACGGTGAATAACTAGGTCTGGCTGAGCACTGAACTGGATGAAAAGCACTGACTGGGTAATATGACTTCCGACAGACAACGTTTCTGGAAAATGATACCTTTTACTTTAGTTAGAATCTACTCTAATCCACTAAGCTGAGGTCTCCGATGAGTCGTTGTGTCCAGGCAGCTGGCTGCTTCTAGAGTGAACCAGAGACTTGGACACGCACGCACCATGCACTACTCCATCACTATTAGTGATACATCTCAATTCTCTCCGATCGGATTTTTGGACATTTACGTTCCCCCGTTTAAATGAGAGCCGCTAGCAGAGCTCCCAGAGTTCCTTGCCTACGGTGGTCATGACAACAGGGCAAGTGGAGAGCAGCAGTCTGGGAGGGAGACAGAGACGGCTGGCCCCCGGCCCGCTGGACAGGCCTGGAGAACAGATCATGTGGAAAGAGGCTGGGGGGGTGGGGGGGGGGGGTTGTCATGGGGCTTGAGATCTTCACCTCTTCCTCACCAACTGTGGGATTGTGTGCGACGAGACGGGCCATAATCACAAATTGTAATTCATGAAATTGGGAGTAGGAAAAACGTGGGCAAAATGTGGGTCATTTTACATATAGTAAATATACATGAACAGACGTCTCCTGTGACAATAAAGCCTTTCAAATTGAAATATGTAATTGAAAATTAAATGAGATGGAGGAATAGAGAAGGATAGAGAGAGAGAAAGAGACGGACAAAGAGGGGGAGAATGAGCAAAAATAAGCTAAAAGAGAGAGACTGCCACTCTCTCCAGTGAAAATAATATTTCCTTGTGGAAAAGGCTTAGTAAAACACAAAGGGTGCTTATTGGGGTCTCGGGGGCAGCACTGGAAAAAACACCAAGACAACATAGCACCAATAGAATCTGAGGGAAGCTACATTACACACAGATACAAAGACACCTTCAACACACAAAGAGCTGGGCCATCCAGTGTGGGTTGCCAAAGCACCATAGAGGCGCCTGCTTGGAGAAGATAGCACTGGGCAGGACACTGTGTGCTGAGGGAGACTGAGATGGACGCCAAACTATGGACTACAGCCTCGCGTCAGTCAGCACAATCCTCCCCCTCGTCAAACTGCATTAACTTCAGAGACAGGAGTTGTAAAAAGAGGGACGCAGAAGATCTCATGCACACACACACACTCACTCACACACACACACACACACACACACACCCACACACAAGCCCTGTATTTGTGCAATCATGATATCAACCCATCTTTCTCTCATCAGGCTTTAAAGTGGAATGGCCATTGCAGCTTGCCAGACAGGATACTGAATTAAACACTGTCAACATTAAACCACTGAGTAGAAATCATCTCACATTTTGACACACTGGACCACACTGAACCACATTAGACCACACCGGAACCCTGGGACACACTGGACACTGGAACCCCACTGGACCCCTGGAACACACTGGACCCCTGGATCGCACTGGACCACGGAACCACACTAGATCACTGGAACAAACTGGACCCTGAACCACACTGGACCCCTGAACCACACTGGACCCCTGAAACACACTGGACCCCTGAAACACACTGGACCCCTAGAACTGCACTGGACCACGGAACCACACTAGACCCCTGGAATACACTGGACCCCTAGAACACATCATGCCACACTGGACCACACTGAACCACATTAGACCACACCGGATGCCTGGAACACACAGGACCCCTGAACCACACTGGACCCCGGAACCCCACTGGACCCCTGGAACACACTGGAACCCTGGAACACACTTGACCACAGAACCACACTGGACCCCTGAACACACTGGACCCCTAGAACACATCGTGACACACTGGAACACACTGAACCACATTAGACAACACCGGACCCCTGGGGAACACAGGATCCCTGAACCACACTGGACCCCTGGAACACACTGGACCCCTGAACTACACTGGACCGCTGGCACACTAGAGGTTCCCAAATCTAGAGGTTACAGCAGCAGCTCCCCTCCCAGAACTCGTCTCCACCCCATGGAATATTAGCATCATCCTAAAATAAAATGAATGTGACACAACAACCAATCATGTAGAGAACGGTCCAGTCAGGACTGACAGCAATGTTCTTTTCCATGGTAGACGTCTGTGCCACGCCTGATGTAATGGAAGTGTGTTTATTTTACAACAGTCATCTGTGGACCATAAAAAAAGAGAGCAAATTAGTCCTGCATCATCCTGTGTGTGTGTGTGTGTGGCCTTCACAGCCTGTTATAGCAGATGATGTTATGTTTGGATCAATTTCAGGCAGAACCTCCAGGGCCCAGGCTGTTCCCATGACTCCCCTGTCTGACTGATAACACCACCCAGTGACCCAGCTCAGGAAATACAACCACCAATGCAAATCTCCTCACCACTTCCATGGCATGCAAAACACAGCAGCTGCTGATAATGTAAGCCTTTACACAGAGAGGCACGGATAACAGGAGGCGTGGCCTGACCGGCTCCGACGCGTAGACCAGTACCAAGACGCATGGCGGCCGGGGCCCTGCTGGCGGCGGGGGAGTTGGCCCCGCTTAGATAACAGCTCTGAGCTCTGTTCTTCTGGAAAGTTCCATCCAGCACACATGTGCACACCATGAGTGGTGGCACAGAAACCCCACCACCTGACTCGCACCAGTGACCACGACCGTTCTGGAGCGTGGCGGATCCAGGGAGACAGACAGCGGACCGCAGGGCGACCCTCTGAGGTGAAGTCACATTCCAGCGTGCACGTTGCAGGCAGACTGCCTCAGACCGCCACTGCACACGTGCACTGTGCTCCCACACAGGCCCGAGACACGCTAGACCGTCCAGCATTTGGCTGGCTGAATAGGAGCCCAGTGTTCTGCCGGGTTTGGGCTGGGGGGTCCGAGAACAGTGGTCCCTGGCTTGGGGGGAGAGGGTGGTTGGGGGGGGGGGGGGGGGGACTCTGACATCCTCCTAGCTGGCCTCTCATTGACAAGGACCAGTCCCCTGGGAGCTACAGGGATGGCATAACACCACACAGCCAATGAATGGGGTCTTTCTTCTGCCCCTAAACTAGGGCAAACCAGGCAACCGGGGCGGATGGCGAGGCGGTCAGAAGGGCTGCGTCTCTCGCCCTCGCCGCTCCACCATCCCCACCGTGCAGCCGCTATTCCCGGCTCTGACATCACGGGTGGTGGGCACGTCGAGACGCATCCATCACCCTGACCTTCCCTCGGCCTGTCTGGCACATCCGCCCCACATTTACACTCCGCTGCCGCGTGGTTGAACCGGAGCGGTAACCTAGGGTAGGTGACATCACTGGTTTAGCGTGCAGCATTTTAACGGGACAACGTTCCTAACGCAATGACTCACTACCAGGAACGTCACATTCATCCTATACCTTGGTGAACATTTTTATACAGTGTGTGAGGTCCTTGGCCAGGAACTAATATCGCAGCTGAGATAAACTCAAACACGGTTGAACTTTCCATGACATCTCCATGTGCAACAATAATTGCACTTGTATAATATAGTCAAACCCAAAACTTGAAAACAACAGAGAGTAATAGCCTATTTACTGTGAAAATAACTGGCCTGGTTGAGTTAAGTTCATTTGAAGAGCTCTTTGCTTCCTGACATGATGAAGAGAGGACAGAAAGCTCTCGTGTGGTTGACAGGAAAAAGCTCTTGTTGGGAAGGGAGGGGCCTGGCTAATACTATTTATGGAGGCTGTCTTTCCCCTATTCACCTCTTCTCCTTTCTAGCCATCACTCCTTCTTCCCCCTGGCTGGTCTAATGAAAGAGGCATTGCTCTTTTTCTGCTCTGTAAAATAAGGACTTCCGTACTCAGCCACCAGAGATCCATCTCTATATAATTATTTATGTCCCCAGGGTTCCAGTGGCGACCGCTCAATCTGTAACTCGGTGAAGGCCTTTGGAATAAATGCTGGGTGACAGCCACTGACCGAGGGACCGAGTGACCAAGGGACAAACACCAAATATAAACAGCACAGACCTTGCATGAGGAACACAAAGTGGGCAGAGCGAGCTCCTACTGAGAGTTGCATTATAAAAGGTTTGGTAAATGTAGGTTCTGCTTTTCCCCCAGCCGCCGGGAGCCAGACACAGTACCTAGCTGGGTAAGTCATGGCCAATATACAGACTTTTACCGAGACCTTGGGAAGTAATGTCCTGTATCCTATCGTTCAGGGTCCAGTTAACATTCCTAGTGCTCAAGGTCTTGTAAAGAGGACGGCCTCAGTCTACTCAAAAGGCACGTAGAAATGCTGACAGGGCTGTCGGTGTCTCACCTGCTATTAAATTAGCATAGCTACCGCTGACTTCCTCCAAGACGAGGGGGAGAGGGAGGATGTTGACAGGGAGTGGGGGAGGAAAGTCAGGGAGTGATGGAAGGAGTTTGAAAGAGGTGAGACGAAAATGAACAGTGGGTGGGGAAGAAATGATTCGATAAGAGGCACACGGTGAGTAATACGTAGTTACGTTCCACTTAACGTGACCGTTAGCAGTACGGTACGAGGAAGCCGTTAGCAGTACGGTACGAGGAAGCCGTTAGCAGTACGGTACGAGGAACATCCTACAGAGCAGGTAAGGCGTTAAGGACAGGACAGCACTCCAATTTAAAGCTCTTTCTGTGCCATCTTAAAAGCACCATGGAGTATGAATAGCCAAACATAGAGAATGATAGAGGACCCCAAAAGATATATCCTGTTGCTGCTAGAACGTTCTCAATGCCCTGCATTCCGTAAATCACATGATTCCATCCAGGTCATCAGAAGGAATCAGTAAATGGACCGTGTGTACTAATTCCATTGCTGTAGGTGACAGTAAATTGCCATCCTAGGCCTCTATTAGTTTGTATTCAAACAGAGTATGCACACATTGAATACTAACTAATAGAGGAAAAGTAACTACATAAATATTGGGATAGCTTCGTTGGTGCCCGCAGACAGCGTACTGGGAAAGATATCTTTCTTGCATTAGCACAGACAACACAGGGAGTATTCTCTAACATGGCACCCATGGCCTCAGAAACGTGTCATTTAAACAGCGATAACAGATTCAGCAGTGATTATATCGGCTGCTCTCATCTGTTATTTCATATTTAATCTAAACATAATCTCTCACATTCAAGGAGACAGAAGGAATGGTCTATAGACAAGATGTTCTATTAAATGTACTTGTATTAATTGTGTGTGGATGTGTGCGTGTGCGTGTGTGTTTGTGTGTGTGTGTGTGTGTGTACCTGTTTGACTATTCTCAAGTAAATAAAACTCCCCATAAGGATAGAAAATGAAAGAAATACAGTGACAAACCGGGGGTAAGTGTGTGTGTGTGTATATGTGTGTTTGTGATGCATGGGTGTGTTGAGTGTCTGTGGTGTGTGTGTGTGTCTGTGGTGTGTGTGTCTGTTGTGTGTTCTCTCCCTGATGACATGGGCGTACATTAGCATGGCTGCCTCTAACACACTTTATTTCCTTCAAGCATGTCAACAGGTAAACAGGTTTCAAAGCAGGATTAAAAATGTGATCATGGTGAACAGTGGCATACAGAACACAGACATTAAACTCAAGGACACATCAACCCCCCCGCCCCCCATGGATGAACCGGAAACAACCTCCAAGTTCACCGCTGACCCTGTTTTCATTTGGCTATTGTTGTCCTGCCAACCAGTGAAATATAAATAATATTCACATAGTGAACCTCTCTTGTCAGGCACCAGCAACCATAATGAATTTCTGTTTCATGAAACATATTTATAAAATTCCCGCATGAGATTCTGAACTAAGAAAAGATAAAGTCAAAAGCATTTCCCTGATGTCTCATTTGAATGTTTAGAAAGCACATTACACACATACACAAAAATACACACAAGCACTACACACATTTGCCCATGCACACACTACTCTACACACAAATTAACACACGCATTCACACACACACCAACTCACAAAAACACACACACCAACTCACAAAAACACACACACCAACTCACAAAAACACACACACCAACTCACACACACACACACACACACACACACACACACATGCATAAACATAAACACACTTCCCTAATATTGCTATTCCTGTTCCCAACACTGTGTAAGGAATACTTCTAGCCTCACTGCAGTCACAGAATGGTGAGTGTTTTCTCCCATAACAGTCCCTCCCAATGACAGGCCATTCATGTACCCAAGCAGTGAGCCCCTGCAGTCCTTGGTGAGTATCGATAAAGTTAATCACCTTCCAATGACAACGTTCCTTTATAAAGCAAATATCCCAGTTGGCGAGAGTGATGTCGCCCATCACACACAATTATTGGAAAGAGAGGGCCTGGAATTTGCTTCATCTATCTTTGTACTCGCAACAAAACATAATTAAGGCCGGGTAAAAATCTATACAATATGATGGCTTCCATGTTCCCTCCTCGAAGACTTAATTAGAATGGACAAAATGAGGCTGGCCTCCCGTTGGCCTGATTCAGAAGGAATTCTGTGGGACCCAACCAATATATATTTACATGGGTTCACAGCGATATATATGTACGATATCTTGATTAGTCATTGCCTCCTCAATCCGCAGTTCAAACAAAGGGAGGCGAAATGAATGTAATTGGTTGTGATTTTCTGTTTGTGAGGGAGACTTCACAGGCAGCCGGAATGTCCTCTGGTTTTGATAAGGCACTGGTTTTGGTCATGTGACTTAACCAGGTAAAACTCTGGCTGCTACATTTGGCCCCAGTCGGTCCACATAGCCAGGGAAAACGCACAACCCCAGTGGACGCTCAGTGTCCTGTCACAGTACCATGGGACTGGAGCTGGACCGGCCACGCAGACTTCTCTGGAACTGCAAACGCACACGACCAAAAGGTGGCCAGAGCAAAGGTCGTGTTTACCAGCCAGATAATAAAATATAAAAAGACGTGACAGTGCAACCTAAGATTGAGGAACTCTGCGAGAACATAGTGCCAGGGTACATTTGCTTGTCTTTTCTAAGAGATGACAGAAAATAGTTTCAAGGAGACTTGGCAGAGAATAAATGACAAAGGTGATTGCAGTATCTAGCGCAGGGTTCTGTCTTGTGACTGCATGCAGCAAAGTGTTGCTGTGACACCCCTCCGACCGATGCTTATCAACCCAAACAGGTCGTAAGCCAATCAGGGCTCAGCTGGCCTGGAGGGGAGATCAACCAAGCAACTCCCTCGAACCAACACGCAAACAAAGGCATACCACAAAGGTATCTCGGTTTCCAGAAACATCTCCTTTTAGTAGCAGGAACAGAAGCCACAACACACAGGTGCAAGCGGTGGCTGACCCTGTGGTTCAGTTTGAATACTACAGCCGTGTTGAACAGATCCGAGACATCAGGTCAGGGCAGTGAAGACGCCACAGAAAAACAGTTTTCCTCACACTGTAGAAGTCTGCTGTTCCTTTTATTCAAATGCAATGTTTGTTTCATAAACTTCTCTGGCTGTAGACAATGCATCAATGTGAATGTCAAACACACGCTGTTACGCTCACAGCGTCGGAGGCTAAATAAACACTTCAGGATGTAAATGTGTCTTCTCCGTACTGTCCTCAAACCGGTGAAATAAGAGATACTGTAGCCAGCCGTGGAGTAGTTTCAACAGCATATTACCCCCTAACGGATATAAAACAACATGTTTTTGGGTGTTTGATCTGTTTAGGAGGTGCATGAGTAGACAAGTATGTTTACCAATGTATCAACATAACACTCAGGATGAGGTTCAGTCAGTTTCACCCATAACTCATTGTGTTTTTGATTCCATTGAAAACGGCTCTTGTGATGAAATGCCCCATGACAGACACCTCAAATCAATCCAACCAGATGTCTGGTTCTGTGACATTGTGGTCTAAAATGGCTGCCAGTGGTTAGGGACCAAGAATTGTGGGAATTGCCTTGGGAAGTTCACTGGGAATGTTTCGGCAGTGGGAAGAGGGAGTGGAAGAGAGCATTGAAGTTGATGAGGCGCTCCACGGCGCCTTTCTCCGAGTCTGCACTCCAACCTCTGCCCAGGACAGGAAGTCTTTCAAACAAAAGAGGCCTGTCATCCGCCCCTGACAGGCTCGCCATGAACTGAAAGAAAACAACGCCACGCTCACATGATGGGTGTGCAGCCAAGATCGCTGTTCTCGTCTGTAGAGACCAAAGGGCTACCAGAGTTCACCTAGACTGCTTGGACTTCCAGTCACAGGTAACAGAGCAGACCCAGGGGTCAATGCCCTAGCTCCTCCCCTTGCCTCTCCTCTCCAGGAAATCAGGCCAAATGGATGGCATCCTGCCCTGGGATAGGGTTGGATGCCAGAACCACAGCTGTTCTCTACACATGCACAAAAAAATAAAAAAAATAAAAAAAACTGAGGCATGCACAGAAACACGCACACACACCCTGCTCCAACAGTAGACTCTTCCAGCCCTCACAGCTGCCAGCCACAGGGCCCGCGTATCCAAGGCTCCAAACCCCAGACCCAGATCAGCCACATTCATGGGCCCGCAGGTCCCCAGGGACCCCTCCACAGCTGGGACAGCCACAGTCCCCCCCCCATATCCTCATTCACACTACACTTCCACGGCCTAAACAGACATGATTGAGGCTCGTGGGTGGATTATCACTGGCAGAGGCTGCTTTAAGACCATCCCAGAGAAAATGGGGAGCCGTTACTAAATACCACAACTCCAGGTTTGACATTCACATGGACCTTTGATAACAGGAGTACTGACACACTAAGTACTGACACACTAATACACTAAGTACTGACACAATGACACATTAAGTACTGACACACCAAGTACTGACACATTAAGTACTGACACAATGACACATTAAGTACTGACACACTAAGTACTGACACACTGACATATTAAGTACTGACACGCTAAGTACTGACACACTAATACACTAAGTACTGACACAATGACACATTAAGTACAGACACACCAAGTACTGACACATTAAGTACTGACACAATGACACATTAAGTACTGACACACTAAGTACTGACACACTGACATATTAAGTACTGACACGCTAAGTACTGACACACTAAGTACTGACACACTAAGTACTGACACACTGTGTCATGTGCTCATGATTGCAGCAGGGACGGACTGATATTTCTATGTCTGAAAACCATCCAGCCAGTGGAAAATAACTTACACACTAAGTACTGACACACTAAGTACTGACATACTGACACACTAAGTACTGACACACTAAGTACTGACATACTGACACACAAAGTACTGACACACTAAGTACTGACACACTGACACACTAAGTACTGACACACTGACACATTAAGTACTGACACACCGACACATTAAGTACTGACACACTAAGTACTGACACACTGTGTCATGTGCTCATGATTGCAGCAGGGACGGACTGATATTTCTATGTCTGAAAACCATCCAGCCGGTGGAAAATAACTTTGGAAGGTTTCCAACAACGTGACCAGGCCAGCACTGACTCCTCCAAGTGGGCAAATAAGAGCCAAAAGAAGCTCTCCGTTCTCCCCCATTTGCCCCAGTCGTCTACCCCTCCTCTAATCACGCTGCTTCAACATTCTAATGTTGGGTGCTATCATTTGCCCAGCAATCAATCAGGAGTTAGCGAACGGCGGCGCGGCAGCCTTGCCTGCATCGCTCCGAGACTCAGATCTCAGGGAGTCAGGCTTCACATAGCAACAGACCTATCACAAATGCATACACACATCCACACTAATGTCAACACACACACAGGCATAGGCAGTCACACATGACGCCACATGCAAGCAGAGAGAGAGAGAGAGGCACAAAGCCGTACTTGGCCGCCTCCAAGCCCTCATGGAATGTGCACAACTACATTTTGGGAAAAACCAAGCCAAAAGGTCGCTGCACAAGCCACCCCCCCATCCCCAACCACATACACATTTCCAATGCCCTTCCAAAGACAGACAGAGTGTCCAGTGAACCCCAAGACCGCCCAGCCCCCCAGAACGACTGCATCTCAGCAGAGTCACCTCTACCAGGACGCTAAACCCCAGCATCACAACGCAGTCCTTCCATTCAGGGCGCTGCGTTTGACCATGGGGGATAGGGTATAGCCCAGGGCTGTGACACACTCAGGAGGACATTAAGGCCTCTGATTCATCAGGTTGGTAAATGCCAGCAGATATATCAGTCTCTGTGTGTCTGATCCCATTTTCATATCTGTAATGGAACTCTCCCTGCCTGTCTCCCTGCCTTCCTGTCTCCCTCCCTGTCTGTCTCCATGTCTGCCTGTCTCCCTGCCTTCCTGTCTCCCTGCCTTCCTGTCTCCCTCCCTGTCTGTCTCCATGTCTGCCTGTCTCCCTGCCTTCCTGTCTCCCTCCCTGCCTGTCTCCCTGGCTGTCTCCCTCCCTGCCTGTCTCCATGCCTGCCTGTCTCCCTAAACTGTCTCCCTGCCTGCCAGCCTGTCTCCCTCCCTGTCTCCCACCCTGCCTGTCTCCCTGCCTGCCTGTCTCCCTACCTGCCTGTCTCCCTACCTGCCTGTCTCCCTGGCTGCCTGTCTCCCACCCTGCCTGTCTCCCTGCCTGTCTCCCTACCTGCCTGTCTCCCTACCTGCCTGTCTCCCTGGCTGCCTGTCTCCCTCTCTGCCTGTCTCCCTACCTGCCTGTCTCCCTGCCTGCCTGTCTCCCTGCCTGCCTGTCTCCCTGGCTTCCTGTCTCCCTGCCTGTCTGGATGCTCTGACTGAGAGAGTGGTAACAAGAGGAAGAGTCTGATGAACACAGCAAACACAGAGAACCAGTTGTGTAAAGAGGTGGAGAGAGCGAGAGAACAGAATCCAATAACCTGACAGGCGGACAAACAGCCGGACAAACAGCCGGACGGACATGAACAGACACACAAAAAGACCAACACACACACACAAACCAAAAAACACACAGAAACAGACCCACACAAAAATATAGAGAAAGCGACCAACGCACACACAACCCCCCCCACACACACACACGCATGCACACACGCATGCACACACACACACACACACAGATGATACCATGCTACCACCCATAACAAAGTGTCTACACATTACCCTTTGAGCCTAAAGTCTACAGTTCAGTGCTTAACTTGAAGAGACGTTTATTTCATATTCCAGCCAGTGACACAAAAGCAACAAAGACAACACCGCTGTCTCCTCTCCCAACACCCCTGAAACGCCACTGTGCAGACTGAGAGCCACACCGCGCAGCCCCTAAAGAGCTCCCAGTACGCCGCGCACGCCACTTTTAATTAGTTCCACAAAGAGAGTGTTCCACTGCTGGGAGAAAGATGGAAGCTCATTACTGAATTCCTCTCCTCCGGCTTGAAATATAGATGGGGGGGGCTGTCTCTACTCCAACTGTCTGCCTGCTCTCTGCTCTGGTTGTGGCACTGTGACACTTCTAGCCTGGGCCAATGAAAAGAATTAGCCACTGCTCAGCTTACTTTAGAGAGGTGCTGCTAGTACTATCTGCCCTGCCACCAGCCCTAAAATCTATTTTTCCCTCAGATAAACAGGACACATCCTAACTTACAACATAGTTTTCCCTCGGATGAACAGGACACATCCTCATGTATAAAACAGCTTTCTTTAGATCATCATGACATTGCCTCACATATAACAGTTTTCCTTCAGATAAACATTACACATCCTCACTTTACTGTATTTGACTCAGTCAACAGTCTTGCCAAAAAATGATGGTTCCCCTTAATGACAAGCAGAGCTGTGAAAACTCCCCAAAAATCATCAACCCATTACATCCGTAGCAACAGCGTAGTCTGGTAAATGTTGGACGATCATTTCAGAACCTTTATGATTTGCTTTGACTCGTTTTGTTTAATCTATAATGTCATGGTCAGATAATGCCGTAGTCAGATTGAATCTCCATTTATATATGCTTACAGTAAGGCTGATTGATATGTAAACCAAATTGAGGTGCCCATGATAATTAGTCCAGTTCTGTCATCTATAAACATGACTGATCAGAACATTTTGCTAGAATGTTATGTTATTATTTTACTCATTTGTGCAGTTTATATCATTTTGTTTTCGCTTATCAATCAATTAAACATTTAAAACATCAATCAATTAAACAAAATACTGTATGTCTAGACTATTGACTTTATTGGTAGGTCATTGAAGGCTACTTGTAGAAACATTTCTTTTATTATTGTAGCCAAACATAATATGTGGTTACGAACCACCACAATTTATTGAATTCGTGTATTCAGAAGCGTTGGTCAGGTTTGAGGGAAACTGCTAAAACAATTGCCTTCGGATTGTGGTTGGCAATAACAAACATCTGATTGTTGAGTTGTTCCAGCCAATATGGCTGTCAAGGCACAGCAGACCGTGGCTAAAAGGCCATTGACAATATTTCAAAACACGGTTGCAGGAAAAACTGTTTGGTTGAGTCAGTGTCACTGGAAGGATTTTAGATTTCATTTATCGATCTCAGCAGCCCATACGCTGGCCCTGTAAGGGCCAGAGTTTCCTGTCATTTAGGTCTCTTTGTGTGATACACAATCATGTAAAATGAAGTAAAATTGTATGAAAGTATTTTGACAGACAAATATATTGATATGAACGCATTACTGTATTCAGGTGTTTCTCCTAACTCAACTCCTCATGCCATCACTGACAAAGCACAAAGGCTGTTCTTCAGTACCTATCAGTTTATTCTTTAACAAATGGATGAAGAAACACAACGGGATCATTAACAATACATTTATAAACCAGACAAAACTTTCCGTAGACTGGACAAGCTGTATATTCTCAGCAACAGTGTTTTGTCATGCCTGACCACGCTGCACAGAGTGTGCTTATGCCGGACGCTAACAGTCAGCTGACTCCAGCCACCTATCTATTTCTCCGTGTCTAATTAACCACTTCAATTAGCAAGTGATCTTTGCAGAATGCCATCGCCTAGGAAACTGAGCTGAATTCAATGTAGGCCATTGGACGAGACCAGAGTGTGATGTAATGGGCGGATGAGTGAACTAGGCGGCTCCGCGTGACTGGACCGGGCTTCTGGACGAGTCTGGCCCCCTCTCACCCCCTCTCTCCCCCACTCACCCCACTGCTCAATCAGTCCCGGCCTACCATTAAGCATTAACTCTCTGTTGCTAGGGCCATGATGAAGAGTGTGAAGACAGTGGCCCGGCAACACACTGTGGGGAGGGGAGGTGGGGAAGATAGAAGCAAGGTTGATATGAGGAAGGAGGAGGTGGGGGTGAGGTGTTGCTCTGATTTGCTATATGCTAATGACAACAATCACAGGAAATGCCTGAGTCCCAGTTTCCATGTTAATTGCCACACCAATAACAAAAGGGCTTCCTTCATGGGGATCGAGGCAAATTAAACATTTGTTTATGATATTCTCTTCTTGGAGAATGATGAGGAGGACTGTTTGAATTACCCAGAAACCAACACATCAGCACTTTGCTACCCACCACACATTCACACACACCTACTGCCGCTGAGAGAGAGAGGGGGATGACGGGAAGGAGAGTCGGATGAGGAGGGTGGATGAGGTGGTTGTCATCGCTCCCTCCCCCCATTCCTGAGGAGACGAATACAGCAGTGGAATATACACAAACCCTTCATTAGCATGTTGGGCCCGACCTCTCCCGCTGACCCTTCACCCCCCCGTATTAGCATACGACTGAGTGGCAAGGGCGGGGCCACGCTGCGCACACACAGTGGATTCTCCATTAACCATTAGGAGCCAGCAGCCGGTCGGGCGTGCAGGGAATCAGAGCAGAGACAGCCCCGTGCGCTGGCTTTGCCCCTCCGCTGGGCATTCAGGGCTCAACTCCCCTGGCGCTCCGTTAACGTTGGAGGAGACGCAGGACAGGACGGCTCGCTGCAGCCTTTCAGCACATCCCTGGACACTGACCTCCCCTCCTGGGAGGAGGACTGGGAGCCCGGACGTCCTCCAGGTAGTGGGACAGACCCAGAGGAGTGGGACTCGGCGGCCACCCACCCCCCCTCCCCCTCCCCCTCCCCCCCGGCAGCCACGCCCAGCCGCCTTCCATTGGGGTGGTCATTTCCTGTCTGTCACTCTGCCACCTAGTCTGTCTGTCTGTCAACTAGTGTCTGGATGGCTGAACTTACACACTCCACCGCCCAAGCCCCCAAAGAAATGTAATCATTCAGCACAGCTGGCTGAGTGTGTGTAGAGACAGAACACACACACACACACACAGGTGTGCATACAAGGACGCAAACACAAAGTGACTCACAGACACAAATATAAAACAAATAGCACATTGAGCTCCAGCTGCGAGGCACGCCGTTCTCTGCGCTTCACACATGACTATTTAAGCACAAAGGTTGGAGGTGTCAATGATAACTTACGTCACACAAAGTAGGGATCGAGCAGGGTGAGAATGAGTGAGTGCTGCTATGTATAGTGACAGTCCGTTCTATGTAAAGTGACAGTCCAGTCTATATATGTAAAGTGACAGACCAATCTATAAATGGAATGTGACAGTCCATTCTAAATATGTAAAGTGACAGTCCATTCTAAATGTAGAGTGACAGTCTAATCTATATAAGCAAAGTGACAGTCCATTCTATGTAAAGTGGCAGTCCATTCTATATAAGCAAAGTGACAGTCCATTCTATGTAAATTGGCAGTCCATTCTATATATGTGAAGTATATGTTAAGTGACAGTCCATTCTTTATATAAAGTGGCAGTCCATTCTATGTGTGTTTATTGACAGTCAAGTCTCTATGTGTAGTGACAGTCCTGCCTATATATCTGAGGTGACACACCAGCCTATTCCATTTTGGAAATTGATTCTGACTAAAGGGAAAAAGGTAAAGCTAAGCCTGCAGACACGGCTCAATCACCCCAGAAAGATGAAAATCACCATAACTGCTCTGGTGAAAATCAACAGACTTTCTCAATCTGGTATTCATTCTTCAGACACGTCATAAAGTAGTTTGCTCTTTAATTTCTGTGCGGTAAAGGAAAGCTTTCGTGAGAAAAAGGGAGCATTACTCCAATTATTTCTCAATGTTGAGGTAGTGGCGCTTGTTATTTCTTTACGTAAACTGTTCCCCTAACACAGACCACTAGGCTAGCCTTAATGTTAACTTTAGTCAATGAAAAAAACCCAAAGGACTGCATTCCCACATCAACGTTTATATTTCAAGATTATAGTTAAACGCATGGCTCATATGTCTCACCAAGGACGTATGACATTAGGACATGACATTAGGACATGACATTAGGACAACCGTCTTCTAACTGGAAAGAACCCGGTACCTCTGACATCAACATGCAACAGTAACACATTGAGTGTGTGTAACACAGACAGGAAATAACATGTCAGTCGGAGGAAATCCAAAGAAGTTCCTTGGAAAAAAAGCAAGAGCCCATGTCACACACATTCCAGCTTAATGACAATTACAACCGGGGCTGTATTCATTAGAAAACCACCAGAAGAACACTGTCCGATACTGGGAGGGACTTTTCCAACAAGAAACCCCAATGGGAATTCTAATTGATTTTCATTTGGTGTCCCCAGGATGTGAGAAGAGCACCACGTTCTTCCATGATCACTGAAACTGTGTTATGAGCCATTGTCAACATACTGAGGGCAGTGGCTAGATTGTGCTAATGTCCCCCACCTGCTGAAAGACCTAACTCTTCCAGAGGTCTTTCTGATCTCAATAGACCTTCTACAGACCAAAGGGACCAAGGCGAGCAGAAGAAACAGGGAAACCAAAGGAGGGAGCATTGGAGCATTTGCGGTCGATGCAGAGGAAGGCAAGAGGCCATTTTGGCTACTTAACTAAAATTTGTAAATATCATAATTACATCAGGCCACCCTGACAGTTGTATATTTCCCTGCCAGTTCCTTCAGGATTTCCCAGTACTTGGTTATCTTTTCTTTAAGAGCCATCAACAAATATTCACCAGTGGGGAGGGCAGGTTCAGCTCGTCATCGGTCTTGACTGATTGGATTCTCTCAACTACAAGTTCACATTAAAATAAATGTTTGAACTCACATGGCAAGTTACTGCAACATCCCAGGTTAACATACTGAGTCTCAACATTCAGCATGGAGGTCCATAGATTATTTGACTTGGTCAAGGCTCAAGAAGCCCTATTTCTGGTAGCCATATTTCTAGTCCTTTCCTTTTTTCGAAACCCCAGAAATGTTTTTGAACGTCAAGCAAAGGTACCACATCCTTAGGGGCTGTTTCTTCAAAAGTTATTAACCTGGATTACACCTAAATAAATGAATAAGTAGCACAGAAAAGGCCCATACAGAGCAGAAGTCACAATTCAAGTAAATTACTTGTCAGTCCTATTTAGTAATTTCTTTAGTAATGTTTTTTAAGCAACATCCCCAGGTGATTTATCCAACACCTCTGTGTGTCATACAATCAGATCTTAACAAAATGGCTTCCCGTCATTACATGAAAACGGGCAGAGATAAAAAGTACCTCACTGGAAACAAAGGTCACTGTCATAGTACAGGAATGGGCCAGTGACTGATGAGTCATTAGACCTGAACATATTTTGCAGTGTTACCGTGGTTGAATCAAGTAAAGGTAAACATTTGGTTTTAGATCACTGACTTTAGCTTTTTCTAGCTTTAGGAACTCTAAACTTGCCGTACTCATGGTGCCACCATTGTTAGTGAGTCTCACTAAGACGTTATATTAAACACACGTTCTACCCCGTTGCAAAATGCATACAACTGAAGGAATCTGGTTCAAATAAATAAATAACCTTACACATTGTCCTTTAATACCTCACGGACGAATAAGTTGCATAGAAATCTTCATTCTGTTCCAAATAATTGGGAGGTGGGGGGGGGGGGGGGGTTACTGCACAGACACACTCATTTGGAATTCACAGCAGTTAGGTCCTTCCTCTCCCAACCACAGAAAAGCAGAAAAACAACAGAGACAGACCAAGGCCATAAACAATCTTCCTGGAGAAAAAGGTGTTGAATTTAGGATTGATTTTCTGTTGCAGAATGAACATCTAATTGAAATGCAAGAAAATAGTTTTGGTAGTAACCCTACTGCATTCCACTGACGGCATTCCATCAACATTCAAACACACAGGCAAACTTCTTTTCCACTCAGTCAGATCCATCCCTTTGTGCCCGCTCTGCAAGTATGCACATAACCATGGAGACGTGCTGAATGACTGAGAGACAGTTGGGATATTAGGAGTTTTCTGTGTGGCCCTCTCATCTAGAACCTACAGTAACAGCACGTCGGGGGCTTGGCAGGATCTGATGGAAGTGGGGTCAAACTGGCCCAGAGTAACTAGTATTGGCAGTTTAAACATTAAGACTGGTCAGAGATGGAGAACTGTGACGATTTCACTAATGTGCTCTTGAGAGACGCAATGGTTAAAATGCTTACGGAACTCTCAAACGGAGCAATGGCCTTGGTCACTGCCTTGCAGTACAACTGCCCAACTGCCTCGCAGTACAATTGCCCAACTGCCTCGCAGTACTACTGCCCAACTGCCTCGCAGTACTACTGCCCAACTGCCTCGCAGTACTACTGCCCAACTGCCTCGCAGTACTGCTGCCCAACTGCCTCGCAGTACTGCTGCCCAACTGCCTCGCAGTACAGCTGCCCAACTGCCTCGCAGTACAATTGCCCAACTGCCTCGCAGTACTACTGCCCAACTGCCTCGCAGTACAGCTGCCCAACTGCCTTACAGTACAACTGCCCAACTGCCTCACAGTACAGCTGCCCAACTTCAGTCAGGAGTTCGAATCCTGCTTGTGGTACATCAACTGTACCAACAATTTACCTCCAAGCACTGTAAGTAGTGGCAACTACTACAGGTTTAGTGATACAAAGCTGAACCTGTGCAGGAACAGCAGAGACGAGGCAAGGCTATAATTGAGAATTCAACATCATGCAACTGACAGGGGGAAACCAATTGATAAAATGTCTATTGCTGGCAGCGACTTCTCACTTAATGAGTATGTGTAAATTTACTTTGAATAAAAAAATGAAAATCTCTGCGAGGACAAAGCGACAATAAGCCTGTGTGCAATTTTCATTAGTGTGGTGCTCTGAAGGGTTTTGCACGGAGTATAGGACTGGTTAAAAATCCACATAAAAGGCAAACGGGGCTCTTTGTGAAACTGAGAACTACAGTTGGACCACAAGGTCCCCAAAGACATGAACCAGAGCGAAACGCCCCACCTGGGCAAACAATAGCAGATGAATGGCAGTTTTGCATATTGAAATGCCAGAAACACACACACGCACACACACACCTACCAGGGGCAGATCGAGGAGACCCACAGCTCAGGTGAAGGAGCCATTAGTCTCAAAGGATTATTTTAGGGACAACAGTCAGCAACGCCCCTGTTGCCGTGGCAATAACAGTCACTTCTAAAAATACATCCTGTATACATGCAAAGTAGCTGCCTTGGTAATATAAATACTAAAAAACATGTAAATAAATGAAGTGAGAGCAGTTTAGAAACGGATACATTTCAGTCTCATGGATGTCGGCTGCTTGCGCTTTATGCCGATGTGAGTTTAAATGGCCTCTGTATCACAAGCAGTTGGCAGGGACTCGTCTGCAGAGATGTGCAGTGCAGAGTAGGGCAGGCGGGTCGGTAGAGGCAGCTTGGTGGCAGTGCTCCCCTAAGTGCTCTCTGGTAAGTCAAAGCCAGAGAGACAGAGAGACAGGGAGACATAAAGAGAGCAAAAGAGAGAGAAACTTGTGTACCCTAAACCACGTCTCAAACTCCACTTGCACTCAACCACCCATTAATACCTCCAGATAAGAGCATGAAAAGTATAAGTGCAAGAATGTGAATACAGGAATTTGAGAAGGCAGAGAGCAGGGAGCTGCACGCCTCCAAAGTGCGAACCCTCTTTACTCTGAGATCACAGCAGTGGTTTAAGTTGGTCGGTATGCACGCGTAGATGGCTGATATAGGGTGTTTGAAGTCCTTGTGTACATTGTACTGAATGATAATGCACACTAGGAACCCAACCAAGCTGAAAAAAATGCATGTAATTCCTCTCAACTTGAACTAATGACAACCCTAAAAAAAACACCTCTGTTTAAACCCGAGCCATCTGTTTTGATGATAGACTCAGCGAAACTCTGTCTCTCTGGCTTGATGAAAGACTGCAACTCTGGTTGTCGGCTCTTTCATTGTCCCCCATGTTGGTGTCGCTGTGACTGGGTGCCAAGATAGGAGGAATGGTCTGTAGGGAGACAGATCCTGTTGGTATCATATCTCCCTCATAGGGAGGGGACACCCTGTTCCATGCCCCCGCCACCACCACCACCCCCCCACCCCGCTAGCCCTGCTCACTCATTGATAACCGGTCTGAACATGTCTGCTCTATCTCTGCTAGCTGTACCCCACCTCAGGCAGCTGTAGAGCCTTTACGTAATAAATGACCAGGCTTAAGTGAGGGAGCTGTGAGAGGCTGGGGAAAGAGAGACACGCTCAGAAAGGCAAAAAGGGGGGCCAAGGGAGTGAGGGAGACAGGGAGGGAGCGTGACCTGCATGCATTTCTCTCATCAACTATACGGAGGCTTGACCCTCAGCTAGTTCCCAGGCTATAGCCATGCTATACCAAACACACTGTGTTCATGTAGCACATGTAAATATCAACACAGCTGACTTTCACACATAGGCAGCACTGAGAGACTTGTTCATTCAGGACTTGTCTTTTCTTTTTAAAGAGCCTCTTTTGTCTTCAATTCCTGTCTGACCAGAGCAGGTTTCTGTGTGGGGTGTGAATCGTTGTTTAATTCTCACCAGTGCTACTCTGCTTCTGCATGTTCCATTTAAGCTATTAAAAACTCTGTGGTTCCATCTCTGCATGCTGATTGGCTGAACGCTATGATATATCTGACCGCATGCCAATAAACATGTATTTTTACAGTTTTAATAACATCAGTAACCAGTTTCTAACAGCAATAAGGCACCTCAGAGGTTTGTGGTTTATGGCCAATATACCACAGCTAAAGGCTTTACGCAGGCACTCCGCGTTGCGTCATGCTGAACAGCAGTACTTAGTCTTGGCATACTGGCCATATACTACCACACCTCTGGCCTTACTGCTTAAATAACCAAGGCAGCCACTTGAAAGAGAGAAATGGTCCATGTTCATGAAACAGAGGGATTAGGCTTCAAGGCTCAGTGGCTTTTGAGTTTCAGTGGAGAAAAGAAATTATCCCAATTTGCACTACTCTTTCTTTCCCTGAGTCAAAGTGCTTTTGTCGTCACATTTGCCAATTACAAATATATTTCCCACACAAAACATTCCTATAAAACACAGGACTTTTTGTGAACCCACTGTAATGTGAAATCGGTCATCTCCAAGGGCTGTGAATGACCAAGCCCTCCTACTCCACAGATTACCATCAACACCACCACATGTGGAGGCAGCCCTTTTCTAATGCTAACCCTTTTAATTATTTACCAGGATTCAATACAGGAGTCATTATTTTTCAAAAACAAATTATGCCTCGGGCACGAAACAGCTACAATTTGAGCCATACTGATACATATCTGCTTCTGCCACACAACACCATTAGTCATTTTAAATTATTTATCAACCAGCCAGGATGGAATATGATGGTTTCTACAACAGCATTTCATTTTCTTGGGTTTGCATATAGGTTTTAAAACACTTCACAAAGGCTAGACAATAAATGCATGTGTCCACTTCTAAGGGCACAATGAACTAATTAAGTACCAAACCACGGGCTTCTTTGTTGTTGGAAGCCGGTTAAAAGCAGAATATCAATATTTTAGCAAACTATGTTGTTTCGGCGAGAGCAGATTCTGTCAACAGACAGTCTACTACAAATTTAATACAGATAGATGGTCGCTTGTTCATACCCGGACAGGTCGCTTAGAATAAGGTGAGTAGAGATTATCTTATTCAGCTCAGCTAATTCTGGCAGGGTCAGTGATGACAAAGAACCAGTGTCAAAGGGCTCAGCCTAAGACATGTTAATGTGTTAGTCACAATCTGATAAAGATGCAGTTAGGGACTTTTGTGATTTAACCAGCCACTGTTGTTTATTTATACATAATCTGTGTGTAGAACCACTGTCATGCCTCAGTCAGCCATGAAATATCACCTTTGAAAGTGTGGTTTCAATGACAATGGACACAAAGTACATATAACAAAGTACACCATGTTTTGGACCCGTTTTGGCTCCACGGCTCCACTTTTAAAAGTAGTGGCCAGAAATTGCAGATTGCATCTCTAGAAGAGAGTGGGAGAAAAGCCCAAATCGACTTACAGGCATTTTAAACATTAAAAAGTTTTTACTGTTTGAGGGCTCAAGGTTTGACTAACGGAGACTGCCCTGCTCGCCCATGTCTGTTTGTGCGTGTGTCTGTGCATGTTTTTGTCAGCCAACCCGGCTGCGGCTCTCTCCTCACAAGGGCCCCAGCTGGCAGAGCGAGCAAGGCCTGCCTGCCCGGCGCAAATTAGCCAAACTATTTACCCTCATATATGCACATTAGCAAATTCCTTCAATCGAGAAAACAAATGCATCTGTTTTTTTCTGTTAACTTCATGCGAGATTACACTACCCTGTGCACTCCAGGCACTCTCCCTCCCCATTCAGTCCACGCGGTCCAAGCCAGATGCAACTCCCCGGGCCTGTCTCTCTATGGACCTCGCCCTGACTGCTGCAGCCACTGGTCCCCTGTGACAGGCTTCATATGGCCAGATTCAGGGCCAGTCAGAGCACTACGCCACGTATTTTCCATCCTGGTGTGGGCTTTTAAATATTCATACCGTACACTTTGGTGGGGAGAGGTTAGGAGAGGAGCGAGCGCGCGGTGGGGGGGGGAGGTTTGGGGGGGCGTTTCTGGCTCCCCGTGGACCCGGGGTTGCAGGCGTGGAGGCAATGGAGGGCGGCCACGTCTGCAGGAACTCTCATGATTTATTTAGACCAGGGGGCACCGGTGCCAGGCGGCCTGGGAGGGCTGGGGGAGGGGGAGGGGGGGGGGTCACCATCACCGGCTCCACTGACTCGGGAGAAACACAAGCAGCGCCATTCACCCCGAACCCGGCTGTCGGCCGTACCGTCCACCTTAACGGCTGTCGGAGGAGAAGAGCCGGTTCTTCAAAAAAGAAGCCAGTGAGTGATGCAGGGAGAATGTTCTGCCATGTCTCCCTGAGTGGGCGGCACGCCGTTTCAGCACATTTCATCTCCTCCAGATGAATATCCCGGCAAACGTATGGAAATTGAAAAGTGAATAACTGTTCGGAGGACAATAACAGGTGCTAGGATATAGTCTCACTAGATGAACTGGGGCTCAGAAGTCACGCACTCCTGCCAGATAACCTGTACATTGACCACAACAGCCAGAGGTGTAACTCCACCTTTTTATTAGTTACCTGCTTCAAATGCTTCTTTTTCATTATCTGTATATATTACGAGGGGCTACTGACTGCATGTCCAATTCCCAATAGAAAATGCACGGCCAGCGTGGGATACTCAGGCACAGGCTAGAGGAAAACAACTATTACACTCCAGCGAAGTGTGGTCTGGTGGTCTAAACCACTGCCTCTGTCATACATGAACTACTGCAGCGTGGGTTCGATTCTGGCATGTCGCTATTTCCCATTCTCCTCTTTCTCTATAAATAAAAAGCTTTTCTTTCTGTCACGCGTACTATCAGCACTTCCTCCTCCTTTTATCTCCGTCAGCCCAGAGGAGGACGACCGCTTCCATTTAGTTGTCGACATGGAGAAGACACCTTATGCATGCGTCAGAGAACAGTAACTAACGGCAACCTCATTCATTAAGAAGCCGACATCTCACAGAGAGGCGGGCTAAATGTGCTGGAACGGATCTCTGGCTCCTCTGCTTCTAGTTAACAGCAGCTAGCCTGGGCTAGTGTCACGCTCGGGCCCATTAGTGTAGCCTGAAAATGTAGCGTTAGCAGAGCCCGAAAATGTAGCGTTAGTGAGATGGTTGTGCCTGACTGAGTGGGATGCTACAACTGACGAGCTCCACAGGCAGGGGGGGGGGGGGGGGGCGGAGGAAAGGAGCAGTCCGGTTGCCTGGTCAAGACTTAGGCTGACAGACTGGTACACCATAAACATGGCTGAGTGGTCAGATGACTTTAGTCAATAATAAACAGGCGAGCACCACTAGTAGGCAGAGAGAATAGAGAACCCAGTCCCCTTAAGAGACGTCTCTCTGAGTGTTTCTAGATGGCTGCCAGGTGAGAGCCCTCCAGCCACGGAGACCAAATCAGCACTGCGAGAACAGATGTGAGCCAGCTCTACCAAAATTCCTTACCGGAAGACCAGATAAATGTGCGGGGCTATTTTCTGCACTCCACATAAAACATCTACAGCAGGCTATTCCCACAGCCCTCCTTCTGGCTCTATGAACTGTGTGTGGTACTGTCACGGGATAATGACATTGGTGTTTTCTCATTCAGTAAATGTTCGTCCTAAATCCCCGGGCCACTCTCCTTTGTGAGTCGGAAAACCCATAGCAGACAGGACTGGAATGGTGTTGGAATAGTGTTCACCTCACTTCAATAGCAGACTCACATCAGAAAGGACTTAGATCATGTGTGTATCCTACCACAGAGCCACCATTTGTCTAAAGAGAAAATCATGTTTAAGAAAGATTGTAATTCGCTTATCAGTCATGTGTCGTGTAAACAACTGGTTTTGATCTCTACGCACACATTTTAGGGTCCACCCTGGTTATCGTCATATGCTTGAGGACTAATTTAGAAGCTGGGAGGGACTGCCTCTTTCAGAACAAACACATGCATTTTCACTCACATCCACCCCCCTCACCTGGATCATCTTTTTCAACGGGAGGCCAGCCAGGACAGACAAAAAAGAACAAAGGGCACACAGGCGGGAGGAGCCTCCTAGAATGACAGGAACACTTCCTGTGTTGCATGACATGTGACATGGTCCCTGGCTGTGTGGCTGGACGGTCCTGGAGGACGTTTCCATGGGGAACAATAAGACAATAAGCCTCCGGCAGCCTGGGATGACGTCACATGACAGCAGGGTCAGTAAGTCTCTTCCGAAGTCCTCATCAGCCTGCTACAGCCTTGTCCTCCCACAGACCCGCTACAGCTCGTTAACACGGCTATTGGCTAGCATGGCTGTTAGCTGGGGAAGCTGGAGGGAACTGTATATATGCTAAACCCCAACCTTAAATAGGGACTTCACTGCATTTCGCCCATCACATGACCTTTCCACTGAGATAAATGAGGCAAACAGACCAAACTGAGACAAGACAATAATCCCTTTATCTGGTCTAGGGTAAGCCAGGCCAGCTTACCTGTTACATCATTAGCCAGCTACCGCAGCGAGGGGGGGGGGGGGGGGGGGCATGGGGAGGTAGGCTAGCTATTGGCACTCCACAGTCAGAACCAGAACAGGCACAAATAGGCAACAGACCTGCAGGCCAAATAGAAGGATAGAGGGATTCTATTCTCTGACTAGATTTCGGTGCTGGCGATGATGTGTTTGGCAGAGCACAGGTGAAACCCATGTAAAATGTACTGTGTTATTCAGCGTTTTAATAATTTCAACAGCTTTTCCTCATTCCTGTATATGCTATTGCTCACCTGGAATACCCCTTTTTGTATTTGCTGTCAACCTTATGCAAAATACATAAATAATTTGCTCATGTATGCTCGGCAGCATATATTTGCCTGCTGAATACAAACAGCCAGGTAGCAGGGATTACACCTCCCCGAATGGTAGAATAACGACCGTTTAAAACGGGAAGAGGCTGGAAAAATACTTCTTTATTAGTGCCCTCAGTACTGCGCTTACCATCAAGCACAGCAACAAAACACGCAAAGCAGAACAAATCCCCCTTACCAGCAAAAGCCCTTCCATCTTTTCACTGCAGAATCTAAAATACATATCAAAGGTATCAAGAGGAGCTTTTGAAATGCAGATAAAATGGTGAGAGAAAAAACGAAATCAAGAGGTGGAACGTCCGGTCAAATGCTTCTGCGTAGGCCCTGTGGTGGAGGTCAAGAGAAGTCGGACTACCAAAGGATTATAGCTCGGGACAGAATAAATCATTGTAGAGAACAGTGTGCACAAAGCCAGATTGACTGACACATCTTTATGTAACAGTTCCCTGGAAAAGGCATCCTTTCCAAACAGGCAATATTTAGTTATCTGTTCATCTGAAATAATCAAGGGCTGCTTTCACATTAAGCCTGTAGCCTTTTGACCCCTACTGTGGGGACAGCCAAACGCTGGCTAGAGAATGTCACCGCTGTTACCAGTGACACAAGCATGATGTCTTTGCTAGCATGGACGGATGTTTATGCTGCACAGCTACATACACAGTCATATGTGTGACGATACACCTACACACACACACACACAGCAGCTTTGACATAGTCCCAGGCCAAGTCCCACAATCTCTGCAAAACATTTACGTCTGAGCGGAGAGCAGAGACCTGATGGACAATTCTACGATCAATTTCAGCTCTTTTTCCCTTTTCTGCTGCCAAGAAGAAATGAAGGGATGATCTTCTCTCTCCTGTCCCCAACCATATAATAAACAGCCCTCTATAATTTCACCGGCCTGTTTCTTGACCCAAAATGAAAAATAACACATAGGCTTAGATGGCCTACTACCATACAAAAAGCCAGCATATTCATCCCTGGCTGTATACTGAGCTAGTACTGAAGTTATGGGTAGAAGGAGACGGTGTCACCTGCATATTTCAGGTTGTTTCTTCCTCATTCTTCACTGAACAGTCTTCAGGGAAACATACCATAACAAGACCATAATGACGTCACTGGCCTTGCGTTTGAAATGAAGACATTACAGATATTATATAAGGTCTTATGCAATATAATTCCATAGTAAACTGTTGAAAATGCACACATTCGTGTTGACACCAATTACAGAGTCACTTTCAAGTCTAAACGGCGTCCACTGTCATCTTCACAGGCTGCAGACAACAATGATCTACTACATAAAATAAACATCTCACACCAGCCCATTATCTACATTATCACCTCTCCGTAGACTGCCTGGACATAGTGCCAAAGGCATGCGTGGGTCTGGCTGAGTATGTGTGTGTGTGTGTGTGTGTACGAATGTATGTGTAAGTATGTGTGTGTGTTTGTGCGCGTGTTTGTGCATGTGTGTGTGTGTGTGTGGTACTGTGCCTCACACCTGCTCTCCCCAGACCAGCCAGTGTCTAAGTAGCAACAAAGCTGCTCTCTGTGTGAACACTACACCCCCCCCCCCCCCCCCACCCAACCCAACCCCCACCCCACACCCTTGGCTGGGGAACCCAAACAGCAGAATCTGCTATAAGCAAAAAAATACTTTAAGAAGTAGGGGAGAAGAAAGCCCTACCCCGCGAGTCATCTGGATCTAATGCTGGGCTCTCTGGTGTGGATTACAGGAACGTATTACAGGAGAACTCAGCCTGACCCCAGATCTCCATCCCGGGGGGAAATGGGAGCCAGCCTGAGTGGTGTGGGGGGAGAGGTTCACCAGCCCAGAGGCGGCCTACCACCCTGCTATGTGTTTACAGTCCGTCTTCAATGAGGGGTTTCTCAGGCTGCCGAAAAAAATAAAAAACCTATATTCCCAGAAACAGATCGTAACCAAAAATGTCTCCGCTGCAAATATTTCCCAGGCGCTCCCATTGTGGAGCTGTTACCGCCATGCTTTACGGCAGTCCAGTGTTCAACAGGCCCGCTGTCTTCATCTTCAACGCAGCACCACAACATGGTTGTTTTATCATATTAAACACAATAAGCAGCTGGTTTCTCAGCGAGCCTCTGAGCTTTTACTGCCCCTCGTCTCACACTGTAGGACTGGGGGGAGGGTTAGCACTATGAGCTCGGGACCCACAGGGAATGAGAAGGAGACTGAGAGAGAGCAAAAGAAAGGCAGAGGTAGAAAAAGAGAGAGCAATCTGGAGACTGAGAGAATGAAAGAGAAAAATAGAGAGCAATAGATACACTGTGAGAACGAGAAGAAAGATTCTATCCTACCACAGCTCAGAAGACTAATAAAGCGGTCCAGAGCAATGAACAAAAGCCTTGGTCAAAACTGAGCCCAACTAGGAAAACATTCCAATAAACCAACCGGTAAATCACACAAAAAGCACTGTAATATTGAAATCCAAGGGAGACAAATTTGTAAAGAAACATCTGTCTCCCCTCGACAAATCTCTCCCATATTTATTTCGGATCTTTGAAAACCTTGTTTTTTTTTATTAAACCAAATGCCAGGTCTCGCTTGAGAAAGAGGTTTTCTGACCTCAATGGGATTTCCTGGTTCATTTATTTTCTTATTGTTGAACTTGTATTTAATCTGGGAAAACCCATTAAGAGCAGTGTATAATTCTCATGAATACAAACATTCTAATGGTCACTAAACAGACAATGTTCTCTTTACAAATTTCAATATTGCAATAACATCTACATTTAATCAAGACAACTGTTACTCTCATTAAACACATCTAACACCAGATTCTTAAACTGGCTCAGTGCCACCATGGAATCAACACACAACATAAAGACAGTACTCTAGGTACTTCTAAGAAAAGCTAAAACTGAAAGCAGCTTTACCAAGACCTGTAGAGACTAGTGGGACCTCAAGAGGTAACCATCCCTGTTAACACGTTTCATGCCTCAGGATTTTACACCTTAACTGCAAAGTGAGTTCTGCTGGAAGCTTTTGCAGCAAAGCTCGGTCAACAAAATTGGATGAATGAACAGATCTATAGCACTTGAGTGAGGTCCAGCTGACCTTCTGATACAGGTGATGCGTATTAAACCTGTCACTTTAAATAAAACAAGGAGTGTTCTGGTTAACTGAATACAACAGAGTGGTGCCTACAACAATCTGATAGATGGTGTCATCACGGACAACAGTTGGCAGGAAGGTGACTGCAAAATACGCTTCTCGCTGAGGCAAGATATATTAGGGAAGACAACAGCGGGTTTAATCAAGGTGAAAGAAAGTGCTCTTACCTGTAGTATCGGGACTGCAGGTAGGTTGAGCACACGGCTTTGGACACGTGGCTGGCCGAGCCGAAGTCGATGACCTTGACTCTGTAGGGTTGCCTAGAGGGGTCCACCAGCATGATGTTCTCCGGCTTCAGGTCGGCGTGGATCAGACCCAGGCTCTTCAGCTTCATCAGGGCCGTGGCCACCTGCTGCAAGACCGGCCTGATGTACTTCAGCGGCAGCGGGCTGAACTTGTTCTGCTTCAGGAAGTCGTACAGGTTCTGCTCCAGCATCTCGAACACCAGGCACGTGTGGTTCTTGTGCTGAAAGCACTCGTAGGCGCGCACAAAGTTATAGTCGTCAGCGCTCTCTGTACTCAACCGGGCCAGGATGCTCACCTCAATCTGGCCCTGGCGCGCGTACGACGGGTGGTTCTTCAGGATCTTGATGGCCACGATCTCATTGGTGCCCCTTTTCCAGCACTTAACCACCTGGCCGAAGGTGCCCCTGCCCAGGAACTCCAGCACCTCGTAGGTGTTGGTCATGGAGCAGACCACCTCGTGCTGCACCAGCTGGTAGTCTCCCTCGTTGTTGGAGCCGCCGTTCTTGGAGGTGGCCGTGGACGTGGCGGTCGCGGTGGCCGCCAAGGCCCCGCCGGCTGCGTTCTGGATCATCGCCGCGCCGCTGCCGTGCTCCTCGATGATCGTCACGCTGCTGTTGCTGTTATCGAGCTCCTCACTCTTGCGCTTAAGCCCGCATCGCTGATAGGTGTCCAGCAGGCTGACGGTGCTGCGCCGCGTCAGGTTGTGGACCGCGCCGCCGCTTCCTCCGCCGCTGCCGCCCCCACCGCCGCTACTACCCAAGCCTAACAAAGGCCCCAGGGGCCCTGCGGTGCCTGAGGTGCTGCTGGCCGAGGCGACCACAATGTGCCCTGCGCTGGCCGGGAAGATTAACGCGGGCTGCTCGTAGGGCAGAGAGGAGTTTACGCCCAGAGGGGCGGCGTGGGACACTTGCTGCTTGCTGTTCTGGCTGTAGACGACTCTGCTGTGCGAGCCGTACCCTGTCATATCCCAGTACGAACTCTGCTCCACCTTCAGCTTCTTCACGCTAAAGAAGGCACTTGACTGGAGAGTGTGAGGGGAAAAGACTTGCACTTGTGAGGCCATACCTGGAAAAGAGGATGGGGGGGGGGGAGACGTACAGAACGTGAGAGTTGGGAATGTGAGACAGCGCCTCAAACCCGATCGGCGTCTTTAAATAAAGAGTGCTTAGGTCAGAGCAGGTGGTTACAACTCTCTGGCCCATACTGTCTCGTCGGTCTCGCTTAACCAACTCGTGCATACTCGGATATAGGTAACCATTTGTAATGAGATATTATGTATCCTATTCTTGGCAAGAGACAGAGAGTAGACGTCTGAAAATGACCTAGTATTGGACATTATCGGTTATGTGTTTGAACAGGATCTTTGCATTTTAATGGAAACTATTTAAACAATTGAAATATGTAGAGGAAATACCATTTGTTTTTTTGTTCCCATCTGACCTTATATACACAAACCTCTGAGAATACCCTTTCACAGAGAGCTATAATAAATAAATATAAATGTGCTCTAAAACGAGCCCTTCAAATGTTGCGTGACTCTCAAGGAATGACAATTCTCTACCACAAAAAGCAAAATGACATCCCAGACCCTGCGTCTTGGTACACAAGTCACTTAAGAGAAAGAGAAATGCCTCATCTACTTTTGAAACAACAGAGGAGTATTTGAACTCAGTCTCAACCTCAGATCCCGAAGACAACAAAACAAAAGCAGAAAACTGCGAGTCGCTGAGCTCATGGGAACAGGCTGCCACAGTATAAGCAGAGCTTCTCCAAGCAAACAGCGGCCCAAAAATAACCCTCTCAAAAGAGCCTGTTTGTAGCACCGGAATCATTATTACAGCACAAGCCAGCTTATGCAGGCCTTCCCACTAAGCAAAAGCATTTAAAAGACATCTCCACCATAAAAAGGTATCTTCAGCGTCCTTTCTCAATGGGTTGGTAGTCTTTTATACATCCTCAAACGTACCCAGAATTAGTGTATAAACGAATTTAAGAGCAACCACCTGTGTACGCCTTCCCTCACACGCACTTCACCATTTGTAAACACAAACAAAACCCACACGCTCAAAATTTTTACCTAAACTCATGGATGCACACAGCCAGTTAATACCAGACACAGTCCTTTATCCGAATGCTAAATCCAATCCTGCTTTTCTGGGTCCTAATAGATTATGAAAATAGCTGCCAAATTTCAGCTGCTTTTTTGTAGTATGTAATAAAATAAAAAAAATTGCTGCTAGCGTGACAGATTACTAAAAATAGTTTGAAGTATTTTTGAGTTAGTTTCTGCTTGCGTTGCAGCTTTTGCTTGATTGGGTGGCATAGCTTCAATTCGTGTATTTGGACAAAGCTAATCACCCTAACAGCAGGCTGGGAGAAAAGCAAAGGATGGTTTATCAGACCTAACCCAAGGAATGGGGAAGTTCACCCAAAAATGATTTTAGACTATCCCCTTAATGCTGCAAACTGAAGCCATCCGTGACCTGTAAGCCTAAGGACAGTTCTTAAGCATATTACCAGAGGATTCTACCCGCCTTAAGGGACTTTAGCGTTTTCGACCCTCCAGCTCTAAACGCCCCTCACTGTGGATGAGTGTGGATGGTCAGTGTAGTGTTGAGATCCACCAGGCCCATTTTCCTCATCCCGGTCCAGGCATCGACGCGTGGAGGGGGGGGTGGGTTGAGCGTCCGCCGGGCTATTAGGAGCAAGGCACTCCGTTAATCACATAAGCCATCAGGGCCAGATGTCACTGCTTAGATTACACACCGATTCCTTCACGGAGGACTTGACCGCTAAAAATAATGCGGGCACAGTTGCCGTTGGCATAGTCACCAGGCACCATCAGCGGCGCTGTGGGGCGTTCTGAGGGCCAACTGAGGGATAATCAGTGTTCAGCATGAGTACCGGGCTACCTATGATGGGGATGGAACATTCCAGGCTTACCGCGCCATGATTATGGATGAGCAACAGCAACAGCATCGGCCAGGCAGCTTTGGGTTTACAGCTCTAGGCTCGAACTGGAGCAGCTATTTCCATAGCAGAGCCATCTGAAATTCTCCTCAGCTGTCCTTAGTTACTGAACACACGGTAGTGACATTTAAGCAAAACCCAGCCCTCATGTACCAACTTGGGAAATTGCACTGAAACATATTATTAGGAAACACTTGGCCAAGCTTTTATTAAGAAATACTCTTAGGAAATTTGCAATTTAATGTATTCTTAGACAAATACTAAGGAAACGTTGAAATGAGATAGACTCTAAGAAGATGCTTCGGAAACTTGGGATATTAAAAGTATCAGTGAAGAATAATTCCAAGAATCAAGGAAAGTAGAACAGTTAACACAACAAAGGTTGAATAAAGACTATAAACCTACTGACAGCCGGTGTTGGACATAGATAAGAAATGAAATGAACAAACAGTATGGGGTCAAATGACTGGAATGTTATCTCTAAACAACATGCACAGGCAACAGTTTACAGAATAATACTTCAGTGGAATGTCAGAAGTTATGAATCACCACTGGATTGCCACTTGAAAACTGGTTGAATGATCTGAACCTTGACCATGTAAAAACCACCCTGCTTTCTTTCTGGTACTTGTTGGCTTTTAAACCAACATTCAAGTCTACAAAGCTTCCAAAAGCCCACATGAGGTTAATTCGAATTTTCTGAACTCTGTGCTAAATGCAGAACTGTTAAGGGCCCATTGTTTGACGTTTAGCTACGATGTTGGAATGCCTAGAGTAACCTGGCACTGCATTTACAATACAGTAAAGAGCATGGAATTTTCCACTGTTTAGAGACAGCATGTTGAAATGGTAACGGTCAATGTCTTCAGGGGGATTATGTCCTCAGTCAAAGGTTAATCGGCTGTTTGAGAGGAACAAGTCATTTCTACACAGGAGGCCAAGGGAAGTAACCGGAGAAGAAAGACAGGCTGATGGCCTTCTTTTCTGGTTACTGACCGACTGGGTCCAGTGTGCTTGGCTGTTTTAATTAAGGCCTGCATCGTGGTGAGCAAGACGACGTGCCAAAAATCGGAGATGGGAAATCAAACACAGACAGACAGGTCTTCCGGTCAGGAGCTAAGCACGCTGGGAATTAAGCAGAAGCCAATGGCAATGTTTCATGTTAATATCCATCACCTTAAGTCGTAGAGAGAATGTACAGTTCTATGCATATCACATTAACTGCCTCAGTGGTTCAAAACCAGCAGCACGTAACAGCACATACCAGGTGACCCAGCAGTACCCTGAGGCACGTACCAGGTGAGCCATGGACAGGGATTTTCAAACCATTTGTGGGCGGGGGTGGGGGGGTTGCTGGCTCATGACTTGACCTCTCACTGTCCATACAAAGTAATATCTCCTTGGCTGTGATGGGGACAGTGGTGTGAGACATCTATGTTGCCCCCTCAACTGAGTATCAGGGTCATTGCTATCCACCCCCCACCCCCCACCCCCCACCCCAGAGAGAGAGACTGTGGTGCGTTTCTGTCTTCCCCTATCTGTCTGTCTGTTCATCCATCCATGGAGACACCGAGCAGAGAGACCCTGCTGTGCCAGACAAGTAGCAGTCAGACAGTCTGTCAGTCAGCCTGCCTCTCATAATGAACTATCATACTGGGGACTGGGGGTAAGAACGAAGGAACACATCAGAGCAGAGAAACATATTCTCTGTTCAGAACAAACCATGTATGTCTTCTATTGGAGTGCTGGAGCCTTGCACCCCCCCCACCCGACATAAACATATGCACCGCTATTGACCACCCTGTCTGCTTCATAGTTCTCATCTCAGCTTATTTATATCATGCATTAGAGAGGCAGTCAGCCACTGGAACTAGAGCCTCTCGCTGATTCAGGCCTCCTAGCAGGCCACTGGAACTAGAGCCCCTCCCTGACTCAGGCTACAGAAGCTAACAGGCCACTGGAACTAGAGCCTCTCCCTGACTCAGGCTACAGAAGCTAACAGGTCACTGGAACTAGAGCCTGTCCCTGACTGAGGCTACAGAAGCTAACAGGCCACTGGAACTAGAGCCTCTCCCTGACTCAGGCAACAGAAGCTAACAGGCCACTGGAACTAGAGCCTCTCCCTGACTCAGGCTACAGAAGCTAACAGGTCACTGGAACTAGAGCCTGTCCCTGACTCAGGCAACAGAAGCTAACAGGCCACTGGAACTAGAGCCTCTCCCTGACTCAGGCTACAGAAGCTAACAGGCCACTGGAACTAGAGCCTCTCCCTGACTCAGGCAACAGAAGCTAACAGGCCACTGGAACTAGAGCCTCTCCCTGACTCAGGCAACAGAAGCTAACAGGCCACTGGAACTAGAGCCTCTCCCTGACTCAGGCTACAGAAGCTAACAGGCCACTGGAACTAGAGCCTGTCCCTGACTGAGGTTAGCTAGTAGGCCATTGTTAGGGAACATACCACATACCACATACACACAGGCTCCACACAGCATAGGGCTGGCTTATATAGGATGCAGTTTGAAAGATGCACACATGGTTTCACAACCCATAAACCAACACCGTGCCTGGTGAAGACGTGACCCTCCCCCACAGTCCCCTTCCTGGAGAACACCAACACTGGTTAGCTCCTCATGCTGACTGAGCTGTGTGAGATGTCACTCGTGCACACACATGCAAAGTGCACGCACGCACACACACACACACACGCACACAGAATCCAGAAGGAGGCATGCAGACCTATGCATTTCAAAATCCTCGTAAAGAAATAACAAATAGCTGGAGGCCATTATCATGCAATCCAAACTCAGAACACTGCAAAAGCTTAGCACCGGTTAGGTAATGTATTACAGCTTGTTATTCACAAGTACAGGCCCTATAAAAAGCCAGCTGTTACGTCTATGATGTACCTTTGGCACGGTTTCATTGGGCTACAGCCTGACCTCTGCCTGTTTATTTACCAGCCCTGAGAGGGGGACGAAATGCGGGCAGATGGACGGGGGGTTTGGAGCGACAGCAGAATGGGCTCTGTTTGAGAAGTGTTCCTTATTAATCAAATCACGAGTCTGGAGGGAGTATAAGGTACGGCACCCCAACTTCCTCCCCTCGGAGAAAAAGAGAGACAGAGCGAGAGAGAAGGACAGACCGAATGAGAAACAGCCCGCTCTGACTGACTCTGCTTTCAGTCCTGTTTTCAGGTGGCCAGGCAAACACAGCAGGCCATGCAAGGAGCCACACCTGATAAACAGCCTGTCGTGCCCCCCCCCCCCTTATCAGCCGTGTACAGTAGCCAACAGGCCTCTCTGTCCCTCGTCACTGCCTGCTCTCCCTCTCAACCCTAATGAGCAGTGGGGTGGTTGGCTATAGACACTGGCGGACTATTATGGCCGACACCGGTGTCTTGGCGTGTGTCTGTAGCTACGCACGCCTAAATGTTCAGTCACCAAGGAGACTAACCACAATGCTGTGATATAATGGTGTGTGTGTGTGTGTGTGTGTGTGAGTACGAACGTTGAGGTGAAATGTTTGTAGTTCTTGCATTGCTGCAAGTGCTGATCAAAGGCCAAGGTTAGAAACCCCTGAGACAGACACACTCAGAACACACAAACACAACTTATCAACAGCCATAATTCACTCTAAAGATCAAACCATAATATCCCTATAGCATGTCTAATTTTTCTGAAGAAACCATAATCAGATTATAGACCCAGACCTGACAATCAACAGACAAATCAAACAAGACAAACGTATAACAGACAGAGGGAGCAATTTTATACAAATAAAAAAATAGAGCTGTTAATAAATTCTGAAGAAAAGCGTTAATATGGTAATAGCATTTACAAGGGGGCACATCTGTATTAAACCACTATGATTATCATGGGTAAAGTGTTTTACTGGCTCTGTATACACTTGATTTCCAATATTATGATCATTGTAAACAATTGATTCCTAGGCAGGCTTGTCAAAAACTAGGCAAGCTGATGTGCTTACTACGTGTGGGGAGACAGGAACAGAAAAAGACTGCAAACATTTCCCATTGGAACTAAACAGCATTGTCTTTGGTTTGTGAGACATTAAGCAGCCCCAAAATGTCCAGGATGAGTGTTTCCTGGGGATGAGCGTTTCCTGTGGGATGACTGTTTCCTGGGGGATGGGTGTGGAGCAAACAAGGGGTCAACAGCTCTGTTCTAATCTCCAACACACTGAGGCAGCTACGCCTGTCTTCAGCATACTCCCATCCAGCCCTGTCTGATCTCAATACCATGCCAGAAATTAACCAACTATTACAGTGGTTGTGTGTGTGTGTGTGTGTGTGTGTGTGGGTGGGTGCCCAGCTTCATTGGGCGGTGAACCCCGACCACAGAGAAACCAGTTGAACCCGATGAGTTACACATCAGCCAATCAACCGAGAGGCAGGCACTGCGTTTTCAAAACATGTTTGTTTTAGAGTAGTAGCAATTTCTGAGAAGAGGGCCGGTCTCTCAGCCTGGCCGGGTGGAGGGCAGATTGGACTGACAGACTGTCTGTGGTGTAGTCACTCCCCCTCCTCTAAGTCAATGTGTCTGTTCATGATAAGTGGTTGGTGCTCTGCCCTGATCAGAGATGGCCACGCCACATAGAGTAGAGAAGACCCTGCTTTCCAGCCTCTGTATCACCCCCTCCCACACCAGAACAATTCCATCCAGGCCCATGTCTGGTTAGCCATCCCTTCTTCCTCGGCTCACTGCACCTCCTCCTGTTCCTTCCTGCCATGACAGAAACCCAAGGACGGGTCAGGTCGTTGCACCGTGCTTCCCCCAGGTAACCGCAGGCATTATGTGACAGAGGAAGGGTTTGGGCATCGGTTTAGGACGAGGAAAGGGTCATGGCACAGAGTTATTTAGCAGCTGATTCAACAAACTAACTTGTCTGAAGGGGTGAGCAGCGTCCTCCCGGAAGGACTCATATCACATCCCAACCCAGGAGGGCACAGTTCACAAGCCCTTTTGCCCCAGCCCTCAACTCCCAGACTCTGACTCTTTCAGAAAGTTAGCCACGCAAAAACAACAGACCTACAATGCAAGAGATTGAGGACAAGCTTTCATATATCTAAAGGTCAGGTCTTGCCCTTTCCTGAGACGCTTTCCCTGAAAAGCTGGAGCTAGCTCTTGACTGAACACACAGCTGCAATGTCCATCCTGGAAGATGAGGGGCGCCTGTGCATAATGTGTGTGTGTCTGTGTGTGTGTAACTGAAACAGTGTGTATGTGCATGTGATTGTGTGTGTGTGACTCTGAATGTGTCTGTGCAGCTGATCCTCAATATGAGCCAGTTTAGAGGAGACAGGCACACCCACCAACCCCCCCACTCCCGTGACATCTCAGGGCACCCTGGAGGCCCATGGGCCCCTTCAACACCCCCCCCCCCCCCCCGCCCAACCCCACCCGTTAGGTCCTCCCTCCTTAATTTCCCCAGCATTTCCTCTCGATCTGAAAAGAAGGGTCAGTTCTAAGAGCAGCCAGGCAGAGCTGTTCTTTACTCATGGGCCTCAGGCTTTGAAGTGGGGGCTCGTTTTGAAGGACTCAATGCTTGGGTCTATGTAGCTGGGAATGAGGCCTTGAAATAATAACAGTCAACTGGATTGTTACAGGAAATATAAGATAGGTTACATTTTTTTTATTTGACCTATATGTTTTGGCTGTAACGAAGACCTAAACATTAGGCAATGGCAGTTTTAAAATGCACTTAAAAGATAGCGAATCAAGATCGATGTGGACAAATGTCTGAACTGTTGCCTGGGGGCATTCTTTTCTAGCATTTTCTTTTTAAATGTCAGTTGAATCAGTGGTCTGGTATTAGGGCTCCCAAGCCCCTCCGTCTCACGTCAAGGCCAGAAACATCTGAGTGTGTGCGGGGCTACGATGGCTGACACGCTGGTGAAAGACCAACAACACCGAAAGGGGAAAAACACACAGGAATGCAAGAGGAACGGAGAGAATGAAACACAAAGAGAAGGACACTGTAAAGGAGAGGAGATGGAGGGACACAAGTTAATATCCATGCCTGTTGATTCTTCACCTAGTCGTTCTCCCCCTTCTCACCTCTCTCTGTCCTGTCTCCCCCCTGTTTTTGTGCCCCCCCCCCCCCCCCCCCCGGCTCCAAGCAGAAGGTGGGCAGACTGCACGTCTGGTCGCTTCAAGTCCTCCGCCAAGCATGTCACTGTTCCTGCGGCCATCTGTGAAAGGGCCGCCAGCCCGCCGCCAGCCAGTCGGTCGATGCTTCGCTTCCCATTTGTGGCCTGGAGCGGGACGGCCAGGCCTCTCTGGCTCCCTCAGTATCCACGGTGCCCCCCCCCCATGTAGGTAAGCTCAGGGAATTACGGATCAGAAGCAGACCACACTCTAGACCTGTGGCCATGTTGCCCAGTGTTTTTCCACTCCTCACTCCCTCACGTGCAGAATACCTCTATTTAGCCTCGTCTGTCAATTCCAAGGGATACTATCACATTATCTCTCACCCTCTCTCCCCGCTGAAGTGGGGGAAAGTATGCAGAGAACAAGAATGCCTTGGTAAAAAAATAAAAAAAATATAATGACATTTTATCACTTAGAAAATCTCCACAGAAAAAGGGAGACAAGAGGACGGGCGACTGGGTGTTTTTTTTTTCAATGGTCTGACTGTTCCCTGTTTCCAGTTACTGTACCCCAGTCCGGCTGTAGACTGATGCACCATTCTGGAGACTACTGGACAGTACTGGGCCCGGCCCCAAACTGTGAGTGTAATGGGATATGTCAAGCTGAAAGGCTATACAACCCGGTCTGTTGTTCTTCCAGAGAGTACCGTGCTAAATGGACTGGGTTCGGGGGGGATGTTGCCCAAAACAATAGGATTAAGGGCATTGACATTGTCCACCATCACGAAACAGGCTTGTGTGGGAGGTGCCATGGGGAAGGGCGAGCTGATGGAGGGACAGAGGCATGATCACAAGAGCACAAAAGCCGTGGCTACAGTAGCCCCCCCACACTCTCGTAAACACCCCCCAAAACCGCTCGCGTCACATGGATCTAAACTGACCAATGGCTTCTCTTCTCACAAACAAACAGAATGGGGGTGGTCCGGGTGGAGAGGGGCAAACCGACTGCTGGCACCACCTGGGAAGTGGGTTCAAGGGAAAAGGCAGACATACAAACAGACACGTCGGTTGAGCAGGTGAAGACACAAATAACAGAATACTTTTTTAGTGGAAAATGAATAGTTTCCCAAATACTACTTCACAGCTGCTCCGACACCGTTCAATGTATTCTATCCGTTTAAGATGGAACAAATGTACAAGCTAAGACTCCCGTACTCCAGGACAACCCCACTACACCACAGACAGAGCTGGATGAAGAGCAGACGACTTGCCACGGCCACCGGCAGCTGTTCTACACAAGCTGACAGAAAACACAGAGCAACACCAGAGCTGGTCTTCACACACGCATGACACTCTGCATGGAAATGCCTTCTGTCAGGGTTGAGCAGAATGTCCCCGTACAAACACGCAGCGCGCCAACAAACCCTCCCCACAGCCCCGAGGTCTGGAGCCACGGTTGGTGATGTACTGTTTAAATAGTCTTCACAATCAGTGCTCACAACTTAAAACACTCCGACTGTTTTAAGGGTTTACCCACGTCTGTGATTGTCACTGCACAGCAAAGCAACGCACTGGGAAAATGCGACGGATGCATCACATTAAAAGCACTGAGACTTGCTCTGGCAGATGAGCAGCGCAGCCCATGCTCTGTGAAAGAATGAGATCCATGTACCTTTAAAGAATGTGGCCCATGCACCCTGAAAGACCGCGGTCCATGCACTGTGAAAGACAACGCCCCATGCACTGTGAAAGACCGCGGTCCATGCACTGTGAAAGACCGCGGTCCATGCACTGTGAGGGAGAACAGTACGTGCACTGTGAAAGAGAAAGGTACGTGCTCTGTGAGAGAGAAAGGTACGTGCACTGTGAAAGAGAAAGGTACGTGCACTGTGAAAGAGAAAGGTACGTGCACTGTGAGAGAGAATGATACGTGCACTGTGAGAGAGAAAGGTACGTGCACCGTGAGAGAGAATGATACGTGCACTGTGAAAGAGAAAGGTGCGTGCTCTGTGAAAGAGAAAGGTACGTGCACTGTGAGAGAGAAAGGTACGTGCACTGTGAGAGAGAAAGGTACGTGCACCGTGAAAGAGTGAATGCTGCCAAGGAATTTTGGAAATCTGCACGCTAGGACCAATTGAAGAAAATCTGAATAAAATGCTCCTCTATCTGATCTGGTCCCTCAAATCAAAGAATAATCAGTAGTGTGTAGACATAGGGTTCCCAGGAATGTTACAGCACAACTATGTTGGCTGAACTGTAAGTGCTTTGTTCTGCCTGGCCTCTAACCAGTTAAGTACCCAGTGTTTCTAGATTTCTATTAAATATGTGATTAGCTACAATTCCAGTGAAAAATATTTTCTTCCAAAACTGTGAAAAAGCAAGCGCACTCTAAAAAGACAAGGTTCTTCGAGGGTCCTTTAGGGGTTCTTCACATTGAAACTCTAGGGGAACCCTTTCAAGTTCTTCAAATAACCCTTTAAAAGGATTCTTGAAATAACCCCTGTTTAATGTTTCCTCAAAGAAACGTTTGAAGAATCGGTTGGGGTAGATTTCTGAGGTTGGTTGTTCATATGGATCTTTGAGTAACCAGTATAAATAGATACCCTTTGACATTATTCCTTCAAGAACTTATAGGGGTTCCCCCATAGTTTCGTAATGAAGGACACTCTAAGAACATTTTCTTTCAGAGTGCAGCTTTTCTGTGTTGTAATGGTGAGGGCAGACACCAGTGATTAAACATATGAATGTGAGTGAACCTCTCATTGGCCAGCTTAACCCCCTCAAGATTATTACGTCGTACCCTTTGGCATTTTAACAGTCTGTTTGAGAGGCAAGTTTGAGAAGGGACTATTAAACAGTGTTTCTGCAATTTATGCTTTTGGCCACAATTTATTGTATAGTTCAAGTCAACAACATCATATGAATTAACAGAATTGTAACTTTTAAAAGTGAGATTTTCACTAGTCAGTTACTTTCAATTCTGTCAGAACCCACATCCATCTGTTCCTCTCAGCACACCCTGTGAACCATTGAACCAGAAAGCCACATCAGAGGGTTAACATATCCCTCTTGCTTCAACAGGCATTGGGCTAACACACACTCACTCACAGCTGTCTTCAAACGACTGTCGTTTCTCTGGTGCCTTAGTACCACCTCTCAACGGCTTAACTTGTTCTATTAAATACTTTCACAAAATCAATCCCTCCAAGAACCTGAGAAGTGAACTCTAGATATTTGTTTCCTTTTCACAAAGACAAGCTTGAATAATGAGGAGACCATCGAGACTCAAAACCATGTTCATGCCATTTCCAAGGAGCAGTTATAAGGAATTAGGCAAGGGTGGAGTTGCCAACTGAAAGAATGACATCACCATGGTTATAAACCGGGGAACCAATTATCACTGTCCAAGCCATGTACATATTGGCTGATGACAGTGACAAGCTAAACTCTCCCAACTCCCCATTCTGCATTTTATCGCAAGAGCCAGGATACTGACAATTCTAACTTAGTCAGGGGATGAGTTGGCCCCAAATACCTAGGGTTTTCCTGCAATCCTAATCAAAGTTGAAATGCACCAACCTTGGACTGAAAGCTGGGGTCACAGCCCTACGAGGAAGATATCAATCAGACGGCTCACGTCCAGACAGGGAGGGGGAACAGACAGTACAGTGAACAGACAGTACAGTGAACAGACAGTACAGTGAACAGACAGTACAGAGCCTCTCTTTCTCTTCAATCTTTCATTTCTTTCTTTTTCTCCCCATTCTCCTTCTTTCTCACCTTCTCTCGAACCTCCTCTCTAACCTCCTCTCTCACCTCCTCTCTAACCTCCTCTCTCACCTCCTCTCTCACCTCCTCTCAAACCTACTCTTTAACCTCCTCTCTCACCTCCTCTCGCACCTCCTCTCGCACCTCCTCTCTAACCTCCTCTCTCCAACTCTTTCAATCCTCTCCCTCCCTATCCCTCCCTTTCTCTCCCTCTTTCACCCTTTACCTCTGTGTCCCTCCCCCATCCTCCCCCTCCCTCTATTTCCCTCTCTCTCCCTCCCCACTCTGCCTCTCTCGCCATCTCTTTCATTCTGTCTCTGCATTTTTCGCTGTACATGTTTGTGCCCTCAGACACGGAGCAAAAAGTGGGGAACTCACCCCACAAAAGACAGGACCTTTTCTCAGTCTGCCACAAATGCCAGCCTACAGTCCCTGTCACCGCGACCACCATCATGGTCATCATCAGCCTCTGAATAATTCTTGGTCCATTTCTCTATGAGATGTTTTCCAGGCCTGCCCATTGCTCTCCAGTATTTTGTTTGATCTGACACTCTGACAGAGCCACAAATGAAGCTCGATGGTGCCCTGGTGTACGCTGCCATGCTTCTTGACACCCAGGCACCTGTTGATGAAATCCAATCCCCGCATTTTGAAGGTACTACATTGATCTTGGTAATCAAGACAGAAACACAATGATTCAAAGGAAGACGGGGTCATTTCAGTCTTGGTAGTTGATGGCCCCTGTCAAGGTTTTTCACCAGTGGAAGTGGCCATTTCATTGGCTGTACCAGTGTTCCACGAAGATGCAGGGAACAAACACCGATCTTGGAATAGCGATCGGCAAGAATTCCAATGACAACTTATAACCTTGCATAATGCAGTCTGATTTCCACTCTCCTTGTCATGTGAATGGAAGCTCTTGGGCTGTTTAGTTTGTGGAACTCTCCAGCCAGTCAGCATTAAATCAACCGGCTGGATTGATGGTAAAGGATACAAGAGTGTCTCTAGCCAATGTATTACACATCTAGTGATTTATAAAGACATGAATTGGAATGAACGCTTCGCTAACACAATCTATACTGGCACCAACATTCCCATTTTCGTAACAATCAAAATCATTACTAGATGTTACTCAACGTGTAGTTACCGGTTTAATAAAACGGGTTGTGTCCCAAGTTTTACCAGCAGAGGGAGCACCAAGTAATAGTAAAATAATACACCAATGCAATTACTGTATGAAAGCGATTTTCTGTTTTTTTATCAACCTTCAATTTGCATGCGCCAGTTGACCGAAAAAGAAAGTAATTGTGGCAGATTTCATCTCAGGAAAACATCCCTTTATGAAGGTGCTATGTGCTGTATCCTATAATAGTAAAATATTCTGGATATGAATAGATAATCGAATAGCTTTTCTACTGGTTGTCATCACAACATTGAGGTGCTCCACTGTTTTGCCTTATTCTAAACAATAAGGCTCTTTATCATGTGAGGCATTGTAACAAAACAGAACAGAACATAATACAGTACAATACCCCACTCTTAAAATACTCTTGTGTTTCCAGTGGGGCAGTGTTTTTTTTTTTTTTTTTTAAACATGCTGAGTACAATTCTTTCAATGGGATTAGTCACAGACGTAATGCAGCAACAGTCCTAGGCTATACATGCATGTATTAGCCCTACATTTGAAAGGAATATTTCCTCCAAAGAATGCATGTTTAAAAAGCACTAAAGACTGAACCTTACTAGAGAACTGAGGATTTGCATTCAGACAATTTAGGCTACATTTGCCCTAGGTTTTCGTGACTGCGAGCTGTCTGCGAGCTGCGATGTTCTTCCTTCTCGCCCTTTCTCTCTCCTCTGAAGAGCAATGGTCTAATGTACAATATTCGGAATCAAATGCAATATATTTGCATTTACAAATGATGAATTAGAAAGGAATTTGTAGCCGACTTAATAAAAAATGTGGGACGTCATGAGAAACATCAGAAGAGGATAATTATGACGGCTATAGGGATGTAGACTTGTCTATTTCTAATGATTCGACCATTGATTTAACACTATGTTTAAAGCCAGAGACACAGCTATTATGAAAATCCGACATATATTATCAAACCGATATGAAGCAAAACTAAACAATAAACAGAAAGGGCAGCATTGTATGTTTTTGTAATACAAAGACATAGGTAGTATGACAGTTCCCCTTCTGTTGCCCTGCTCTCTCCTGGAAGCAGTCTTATTCGCGATAATATTTTATCCAAGCCGGGTTTAAACACAAAAATACCTCAGATATAAACGTATCTTACCTTCGTATACGGGGGCCATCGGTGCAAGGACTTTTGTTATTCATTGCAAAAAATAAAGCGAGATTTCTGTTCAGAACTCAATAAAAATCTGCCATCTTGAGCCACTGACAGAGTCGCTGTCTCCTGCATTACTAGCCCAGTTCATTAGTGAGAAGAAAGGTCTAAAATCCCATCCAGGGTTCCAAATTGAAGCTCAGTCTATGGGGGAAATAAAAGAGGACGATTTCTGCAACAAAACCCAACCGATTGTGAATTGTTTTTTGGCTCAAATGTTGAGCCAAATTGCAGGTTGGTTCAGCTAGTATAAGACATGTCTGTGGAGTCCCTGCAAAAGTTGCAATGCGAGGAGTAAAGCGAGTTTGCTGTACAGTAGCGTGTAGTCAATTGACTATCGAGTCGATCGTAGTCGCATTGGAAAACGTACCTATTTGGGCCTCCAGTACTTTCGATTTAACGGTTGTGTGTGGGCCAACTTAAGAACCATTCATTTTAAATGGAATTTCATAACGGAAGTATAGGCAAACGTTTCATGCGTATAAAATGTGGCATAGTGCTATCATTTATGTATGAATGTGGCTGAAAAAAACACTGGCACATACATCCGAATTTCCCATGAACACAAAATCCTTGTTATACACTAATATTGATTTAGATTGATTTCCTACTGTGCAAATACGTTTGTATTTTTTCACTTGTCTGACATATAATATATAATTGTTTAAGGAACATTAAACATGAGCATTGTGATTATTGCAATTATACATTAAGCTGTAATAATTAAGCTATAACTCACTTCCCTTGGTTGGTATTCTTATGTTTAAACTGTCTTAAGAAAAAGATATCAGGTGCGTATGACTAATATATTAATCACAATTGTTAACATACGATGTACAGGAACAATTTCTAATGTAAATTATTATGAAGTGTAATCAGATATCCGGGTTACAAAATCATTGTAAATCTTGTTTTAGAACTACGCATTTGCATTGCGTTGAATTATTCTGTGTGACATTCGTCGTGTCTGTATCAAGCACTTATCATACAACATGACGACATTAGATTTTCACAGAATGAACTAGAGCGGAATCCGATTACTCTGCTCACACAGATGTGAGTAATCTGTCATTTACCAGCAACGTTAAAATTCAGCCTCTGCTCACACTCCAGGACATATTATATGTTCTCTAAACGAAAAAAAACAAAAAAACAAATACGCATTATAGCCTACCATTGATGCGAGAATAAAAAGATATAGGCCAGCAATCACATAATTCAGTTTACCAGGTATGGATTTTTTTTAAAGAAAACACATTTTGCATAAAGGATGGATGAATGCCTGACTAAAATGTGTGATGTATATTTTATAGTGTAAAAAGGGTAAAAATGGCTAGGCTGAATAGACAAATCTCCACATGGTGTGGACAACAGCATTAAAAAAAAAATCTCATCAATACTTCTGTGATGCTAAAGAAATATGAATTCAGTTCAGATACTTATTAATCTGGACTCCAAAGTCAGAGCACTGAGTCTGCTACCTTGACATGCACCCTGTTTGACATTATCCTCTGCACACAGCAACCTATAGCTAATCAAGTCTGACCAGCTTGCGCATGCCGCTGCCTTCATCAGGAATCCAAACACGAACAATTAAGAGTTAAGTCTGCCATAGAACAACGAACAATGCCAAACAATTATTCTAGTTTAGGGCCAGAGTGACTAGGCTACTAAACGATTAAATCTGTCTGTAACCAATCGGTTGTACATCCACATGATATATTCTCAGCAGAATATTCTACTGTTTATTCGAGTGCGTTGTTTAGCAATATGCATAAGCTCAATAATTGAATTAAATGCGCAATGTATATTTGTCTTTATATTTAGCATTTTTGTTTAAAACAAATATATATTAAAAAAAATCCTAATCGGGACAGCTACTAGTTTCAACAAAATAAATATTAGCGTTGCAAACCAACGCACAGTTGTAGTCCTAAAGAACTACAGTACGTATTCCGCACTTCCGTGTCAACAAGACGAGGTCCAAAACAATGGTCTAACATTATATACTACAATCAAGTAATAACGAGGTAAGAATCAAAGCTTAAATAGAAAGATACAGTTAGCCTACAGCATTTTTGTTTTGTTATTCAGTTACATTGCAAGATGTGAGCGTTTCCCCATATTTGCTAGTCAATCACGTGCAACCTTCGGTGACATAACTCAACGTTGTGGCGTTAACACATTTCAAAGCGAATGCAGCAACAATCAACAATTGCCCAACCATGACATATTAACATAGTTTATTTTATGCGTATGATACTGCGATACCTGTCAGGGCTACGTTTTGACAGCATCTTACTTCAGTGTATGTATCACTTAGATCTTTGATCTTAACGAGAGCCAGACAGGCTGTGTAGTAAGGATTGGACTCAATCTTAACCATAAATTAAATCGTCGTAACATTATTGAATGGAATTTGAATACTGTTTCAAATTGTAGTACTAAAAATTCTACAATTTGTAAAAGAAGTCTCAAGTATTGTAAACAGCAGTTCACAAACGTATGCAACACATAGTTCTGTTCAACTTAATGATCTGTTCAACGTAATGACCCAGCATTTTCACAACTGTTTTCAGTTACAGTGCCATATTATTAATTAATTGTTTTATCCATACTTATAGAAGCTATGACAGTACTCGGGATGTTTGATAGAGGTTACTTAAATATTGGAATAAGTAATACAAATATTGGAATTCGAATATTGAAGTCTTAATGGCTTATATGAAAATCATTAAAATGATCTTGATTTCCTACTGAGGTCTAGTCTCATTTGACTGCATATTGTTTTGCACAAAAGAAAGAACCTATATAGCAAATTTACATTTGCTTAATATTTAGTTGAGAAAATGTTATTGCATGTTATCTTAAACATGCAAATATATATATTTAGACAGTTTCAGTAACTTCAACATGTGGGCATGGATGTTACTCATTTTAAGTTTGAATAAATACTGTTACTTTAGTTTGTAAGAACAGCCTCAAATAAAGGCTATTTCTTGAATTACAAAAGTATTATGAAATTGTGTTTGGTTGCTGTCCTGTCTTTAACGTTAAAGTTTTATTTGGAGACTTAAATCCAACACACTGTATAACTGATGAACTATTTAGCCAGTTAACAATCTATTAACTGTTTTGCTAAAGTCTCATCTAATTTGGTTTGGTTTTCAACACCATCAAATATCAACATTGGAAGATGACTTTGTCCATCTTAAATTCCAGTTTGTTTACAAATTAATCATTTATATGTTCAGGGTAATTGATATGTGTTGAGTATTGAGCTGCCCTGTGCAGAATCTGCCATGAGGAGATATAATCAATACATCATCTCTTTTTGTTCTGGCCAGTGGTGGTAGGGCCATGGTGGCGGTGCTGGGGGATTGGGTCAGTTCTCCTTCCCCACTAAGATCTCCTTCTCCACTATAAATCGTTGTTGATAAGAGGAATGCATTTTCTGATTTTTCCCAGTCTCTTCCCGTTTTTAACTTTAGGAGGACATGAGGTCCTGGTCCACACCTGCGGAGAACCTGGTTTTGGGGGCCCGTTGCTGTCCCTGTCCTTGTCCATCTGGTCATACTTCTGACCTAGTCTAAATTTAAATTGACTCTGGATTTAGCCCACATGCGTTTATTAATTATTCCAATTGGACTCTAAAAATCTCACCCGGCACAGCTAGAAGAGGACTGGTCACCCCTCTGAGCCTGGGTCCTCTCTAGGTTTCTTCCTAAATTTCAGCCTTCTTAGGGAGTTTTTCCTAGCCACTGAAATTCAACATTACTGTTGTTTGCTCCTTGGGGTTTAAGGCCGGGTGTTTCTGTAAAAGCACTTTTTGACAACTGCTGTTGTAAAAAGGGCTTTATAAATAAATTTGATTGATTGATTAAATTTGGATTCTGGTCCAGGAATCGTTTTTAAGTCATACCATATGTGTTTAGGTTGGTTGATAAACTCTACTACTTGTGGATCTGAAATAAGTTTATCAATCAATATGATTGTACTCATAGTTTAAGTATTTATTTGTAGGGCAACATCATCAGCAATCAGAATCGCCTTTTGCTTAGTAACTTACATTCACAAATACCCAGAATGCTACTTGATGCAGTGGTGCTCCTTGGTGGGTAGGCAACGTATCAGAGCAGAGTGTCCTCTAAATGAGAGATTTACAGAGTCATCTAAGTAAAATTATTAGTACTAAGTAAAATCACATCAAACGTTAAAGGCACTTTACTTACTAAGTATTTAAGTTACATCTATTCTTTAACTTACCTGTATGGATCTAGCTAGATGATTTAAGACAGTTGTAAGACACCAAAGTTGAATTGAAAAATGTATTGCAATAGGATATAGTGGATTGATGTTGTACTGCAAGAGATGGGCTAAACTGAGAACTGTAAATGCACATATTTATGACTGTACAAAATATGCTATAGAAACTAAAAGTTACATCTGATATTTGTGAAAATACCTTTAACACCATAGTCCTTGTATCTTTTCAAATCCAAAGCAGCAAACGAAATGTGTCAGTGTCCAAATTGTTTAGATTTGTTAAATGTTTTATTGAACTTTAGAAATAATTGTAATTAACAAATGGACTGCATCTGTAGAATCCAAATAATGAGGAGGCATAAATACATTATTAAACAAAAACATGTCATTTCTACCAAAAAAGGTTTTCTTATGTTGCTTCTGTTTTTTGCCTTCTGTGGTATAAGGGGGATAAAGGCCTCAGTACTGTATATTACCTTGGAAAAATGAACTCTGTGAAGGGACAGGTAATGTACAGAACATAGGTAATGTATAAACATAGGTTTATCCCTTACTAGTTTTGTTGTTAAATTAAATCCAACATAATTTGCATATAGACATAATTTCTCCTTCAAATGTTTACATTTGATTGACAACTTACCAAAATTAAATCTTTCACTTCTGGTATAAATATATGCAATACAGTAAAACCCCTTTTAAAACTCCTACATTCGGCTGTCTTGCAGAGGAGTCTACGTGACGTCGCACCTTCTTAGTGGAATAGTACTAAGTGAAATCAAATCCAGCCTTAAAGGCAAATTAGTAAGCTTGGAAACCCATGCCAATGTGTGTTTTCTGTTTTAGTGTTATAAGAATTGAATTAATTCTAATTCTATTCAGTTAAGTAGAGAGCATTCAGTAGATATTCTCATGATAGCATGTTGATAGTAGCTACGTTTGCATTTTAGTAATTTAGCAGCCGTTCTTATCCAGAGTGACAGTTAGTGTAGACATTTTAATATAGCTAGAGGTAACAACCGCAAAACTCAGTAGTTGCAAGAACCTTCTACTTAAAGAACTAACTATCATCAGATTTAGTGATGAAAGGAAAACAAATTATAATAATGGCTAAATCTTTTTCAAAAAGGCAACAAAGAAAATGGCCAAGAACGGGTGTACTAATTTCAAACTGCTGTACTAACTTCAAACCCCTGTACTAACTTCACACCATTGTACTGACATCAAATCTCTGTACTAACTTGGAACCACTGTACTAACTTCACACTGCTGTACTAACTTCACACTGCTGTACTAACTTCACACTGCTGTACTAACTTCCATCCGCTGTACTAACTTCAATCCGCTGTACTAACTCCAATCCGCTGTACTAACTTCAAACAGCTGTACTAACTTCACACCGCTGTGTTAGTTTGAAGACGTTTCCCGTGCAAGCTAGAATTGTTTTCCTTGGCGGAAACTGTACAGTTTATTAGAGATGATTACTGAGCTACAGGTTGTTGGTTGCTGTTGGATGTAAGAAAGTGGGTTGCACTTACAGAAGGAAAACCTATGTCATATTCTGTCCACACAATTCCCAGTTGGCACAGAGATTGTATTAATGCAGTTAGCTAAAGAACTCATTTCAAATAAAAATCCTACATTATTATTTGACATGCCACACAAAGTTGGGCCCATTGGCAAAGAATGCTAATGTTATAAGTCCTCTGTCTTTTATATCTGTCTCAGAATGCTAATGTTATAAGTCCCCTGTCTTTTATATCTCTGTCTCAGAATCCTAATGTTATAAGTCCTCTGTCTTTTATATCTGTCTCAGAATCCTAATGTTATAAGTCCTCTGTCTTTTATATCTCTGTCTCAGAATGCTAATGTTATAAGTCCTCTGTCTTTTATATCTGTCTCAGAATCCTAATGTTATAAGTCCTCTGTCTTTTATATCTCTGTCTCAGAATCCTAATGTTATAAGTCCTCTGTCTTTTGTATCTCTGTCTCAGTTGGCTCCAGTGTGGATAGTCAGGTGTTTGCCTATTTTCAGTACAGCCTCCTTTCTTTGTACTCACTGTACATCTGCCGGTACTCATGGAAGTGGTGCAACGTCCAACAGATTCTACTAGTTTGTAGCTGAAAACAGAATATAACAGTACGGTTTTCACAGTGTAGCGACAGGCATCAACCTAGAAATGATCAACCGCAGCATGTCAAGGTTAACATTTTGTGTTAACTGAATCTTGAATGTTTCTCATGGTGACAGAGGCATGGACTTTGAGGTTCAATATAAGGCTAATCGACTTTAACAGAGATGTTGGCCGATGAAAGGAACAGCAGGTCCAAAACATTTCTTATTTGTCATTATTTATAAGTTACCTCTTTAAGTCAAGGCTCTGCAGGTCAATCCTGACAATCTGGATGCATCACAAACGGCACCATATTTACTTTGTAGACCACTACTTTTCTCCTGGACCAATTGGTCTCTGGTTTAAAAGTGCACTACATTTATATAAGCAATATGTACTGGTCAAAAGTAGCGTGCTACTTAGGGACTAGGGTGTGGTTTTGTATGCAGCCTATTTTTCGTGCTACTAGTCCTCACTTTGATAATGAACTCTGTCACGGTCAGGATATGGAGAGGGCGAGGGGGAGAGCCAGCTGTGGTCAAGAGAGGGAGGCTGTTTTCACTATCAATATTATATGTGTCAGTGGAAAAACATCTCCCTTGTTTACTGACCCCATGCTACATGCTGAAATAGCCCACACAGTGCTGAATCAGCCTACATGTGTTGTTGTCCTGCTGTTATCTCTCCCTCCGCTGCTGCATGCTGGGTAGAGTTGTGTAGATTTGTCCCAATAATTATTCTTTTATATGCTTTAGTCAGTCTAGTATATGAATTCACCGTCTGTAAATATGAAGTAGGAACATTCTCAATGTTTTATTTTGTTATGGAGTTTATCAGGCTGGTGTGGAGCCATAAAACCAATAACCTGAGAGAATGTACGGAACGGTTCTGTCCTGGCCTGGGAAAACCAACTAAACCTTAGAGCATGTATGGAACGGTTCTGTCCTGGCCTGGGAAAACCAACTAAACCTTAGAGCATGTATGGAACGGTTCTTTCCTGGCCTGGGAAAACCAACTAAACCTTAGAGCATGTATGGAACGGTTCTTTCCTGGCCTGGGTAAACCAACTAAACCTTAGAGAATGTATGGAACGGTTCTGTCCTGGCCTGGGTAAACCAACTAAACCTTAGAGAATGTACGGAACGGTTCTGTCCTGGCCTGGGTAAACCAACTAAACCTTAAAGAATGTACGGAGCGGTTCTGTCCTGGCCTGGGTAAACCAACTAAACCTTAGAGAATGTACGGAGCTGTTCTGTTTTGGCCTGGGTAAACCAACTAAATTGGTTTGGGTGGCAAAGAATGTAATTAGGGTCCCAGGTGTAAAACTGCTTTAACATGTTTATCATGTACTGCATTTGAGAATCATTTCCATTTCAAGAATTACTGGTATTTAGATACACCTGTACTTTTCCCCTTAAGTTATTAAAACAGTGAGTCATTTTATAATCAGTTAAGCTCTGAATTGGTTGGACAATTTACATTTTGATTAGAGATTAGTGAACTGAAACATGTAATTATCTCTGTGTCACCCTCCCAGAAATGAGGGGTAAATGCAGGGTCAATGAGTTTAGCCAGCTTCATTTGATAAACAGCCAGATATTACTGGTGATTTTCCTGGTTCATTATGAAAACTAACCTTGGATGTAAATTTTTTTGGTAATGCAAAATGCATGCAGTGTTTGCTAAATACATCTAGTGTTTTATAAAATGCATGAAAGTTTATGTATTTTTGTCTTGATTAATATGCAAACAAATTAATATTAATATTAAAGACACTTATGTTGCCTTAATAATAATGGAAGTTTTTATTTTTTACTGTTGCATTTCTCTGCTTTGTGTTCCAATGCCTTTGTGGTTTCTGCTGGTATATAATGTGGTGATTTTTCAGCTTATGAAAAGAATGTGGGTTAAACTGGGAAGCAGCCAAGTTAATCTATAAACAAAGTTAAATAGATGTTCCTCTTTCTTTTTTATCCGCTCATCAGCCTTTTCTACTTTTGGGCAATGTGGTTCCCATTTACTCTCGTCCTCAAAGCTACTGGTGAACCATCGTGTCAGACTGGACCATTGTTAGCAAACAGTAAGACGGGAGGAGTCTCCCGGGGTGTAAACATTGGCGTTATTGGCTGATCTACCAACCAATCATCTCCCACCACACCATCCTTTAACCCTCCCCAGGACCATTCATCTGTAAAATGTGCCCAACTGTTTTCTTCCTATCACAAACTATTCACGGTTGCCTTTGTCGAGTCATAGACCATATACTATATCTGGTTTGAATTTGGTGTAGTGGGCCTACATTGCCTGCACCCTAGCTCTCAGAAACAGTACAAACAGTAGGTATTGAATTGTGTCATCCACAGAAATTAGCGAACATTTTCTATATTATTCGGTGCATTTTCAAAATTGTCTGACATCTGACTTTTCTACTTTTGGACCACTAATGAGCTATAATAACATTTCATGTAATAACACACCATTATTACATAAAAATGAACAAATTCTCTTAATGACTGTCAGCCTACAGTATTTCTCGAGACTGCGTTGTGGTTTGATGAGAACATTAAAACCGTAATAACTGAAGAAGATGCACCAATGCAATGACGGGCACATACAATGGTTTCTTGTAAATGTGATCCAGTTCAGGTCTAGCCCGCTGTGCGTGTTCAGGAGGTCCGTGTGTGACCATCGTAGTCAGCTACAGGCCTGTGTGCCCGTTCCCAGAGGTTTGATCATTCAGGAACACATTGTTAGAGGACAGCGTGGAAAGGACTGGGGCGCCTCTCAGCCTCCGGGCTCTCTCTAAGCAGGGTTAGGGTAAAGGGCTAAACAGGAGGTTTGGACAAAGCTTCTGCTGAAACTAATCATTGACAGAGAGGTGAATGTTGTCATAGAAACCACAAACCTGCAGAGTTGCAGAGAGTTGAAGTACTCCCAGAGTATAGCCTAGCAGCCTGTGAATGGAGGGTTTATATAGTGACGTACTTTAGACCCACTGTGAAGGACTTTTATTTTGGCAATAAGCTGAGAGGAAGTGGGTCCAGAAGTCTGTTTAATAATTCATTTCTTTTTAGCAAAGTCATCACCAATTGGGCCTATAACTGTTGAATTCTCACGTACATCAAGGCTATAAACCATTTTAAAGGCTTCATATAGTCCGTATGCCTTTATCCAACATTGTGTTGTAGAACAAATGCCAATCTACTGAGAAACGATAAAAGTGTGAACATGACACCCGCGGGAAAAGGAAATGCATGCCTCTGTAGCGGCTGAAGATATACGCGTTGGTAGGAGCACCTCATTAAGAACAGGAACAGGAAGTGCAGAGCTCCATGCAGGAACAAACAAAGCACCCTGAGTGACTGAAGGATCCTTAATTAAAAAACTTAGGCTTATGACAAGAGTGTGATCTAATAAAGACTTACATGATTAGCATTCACACCAACATTAAAAACTCTGCAAAGCTGGGACGAGTCTAGCGTGATGTACCAGCTGGCTGATCTTAAGCTATTTGACTCTTTAAAAAAAAAAAAAAAACTGTCACCGTTTATTGAATCCTGGCTACTTTATTTTTTTTTCTTCTTCATAATAGCAACTGGCTTAGTGTAATCTTTAACCTGGTTCAACAGTCATTGGTTCTACTTTCCAAACACACCTTTCACCTGCTTTCTGTTAATCTCATATATGATACTTCTTCTCATCCTGCCTGGTACAGGAGGTCTTCGGCTGGTGGCAGTGGTGCTCTGAGGTGGTGACCAATATCATGGAGCTGGTTATGAAGGTCCTGGGGACGTTAGTGCCCTCTGGAATGACTCTGTCACTGGGCTTGCTCATGATCTTCCTGGCTCTGCTCTACTGGTAAGTCAATGTCTTCTGCCTCAGGTTAGGCCAAAATATACAATTGAATGCTGATGATTGTATGCATTTCTTTGCCTATGAGTCTATCGATTGATCAGTTAATTAAATGAGCGAATTATATGCAGCCCTTTTTAAACCAACCGTTGATTGTGTAGATGCCCAGCCTGAAAACTACAAAGAACATGTTGAAAATAGGAAGCAGGAAAAAGCTTCACCCACTTTGCCAAGCCATGCCGCATAAGATTAAACCCCCCAAGGGACACCAATAAACCATTAACCACCAGAGACAAGTCGGAGTTCTCTATCATGGCTCAAGAACTGCAAAACTAGACAGAGAGATCTCTGGTGACTCAAACCGGTCACTTCAACAATACTTGACATCAGTGGCGTCGTTAGGCCTGGGAACTTTTATGAATAGCCCCGGATCTCAAATTTACCAAAACATATAATAATAAAAACATTGCCCCTGATCTATTAATCTATAATTAATAGATCAGCATGTACATTCGAAACCTTGTACTTTCTGTCTCTGCCTGACGAGACCTGATGCATGGGGGTACAGGTAAGCCAGGTTATAACAGAGAGAACGTATACTATGAAGATAGAAGTAAGGGTAATATGTGGAATTCCAGTAATGGTCTTGGACTGCAGAGAGCAAACTAAGGCCTGCTGGACAAAATCAATTAAAACCGGCCCACATTACGACCAACAAGGTAACCCTACCAATATAGTGCTACAGAACAATGACCACTGACCAAACAAGGTGACGTAACCTATGGATCTGGATTAAGACGAGGATAAAAAGCAATATCAGCACATTCATTCTAGGAAGTATGACGGAACAGAGACAGAAATGAAAGCACTTGTTAAAAGTAGCCTCCTTGGAAAGTGTTAAAAAATTTTTTTTTTTACATATTTAGACATATGTATATGTAATATTCACTACTAACAGATAAAGGTACATTTGTTTTACAATTGACAATGATAGAATATACTTTGCAATAATTTTTTCATAGTGCCGGAAAAATAAGCACAACTCTAGCTTGAGTAGTTGGTGTGGCCCCCTTTGGCTGAAACAACTTCATGTATCCATTTATTGTTACTGTTTGTCACATTAATGCCACCCAATCAGTATCTCACATCGACTGTGAAGAATTTTTGCTCAGTCTTCTTTACAGTATCCAACTGTGTCATGGTTGAGGGCTGCCCAGCAGGTTGATATGAGGTAGGGTTAATGTTTTTGCTAAACATTATTTCTGGCATTTTGGCCAAACTACGACTTTGAGACATCTTGTACATAGCTCATCGTTCCAGTTGTTTGGGTCTTTACCCAGGTTTGCCAGCATGTATTGCTATTTTTTTTGGGAGAGCTGAGACTTGTTACTCTGCTCCTTGTCACACTCCACTAGTTAAACCTTTCAACTACTACCAGACCCTAGCTACGGTGCAACCAATGCTTGCACTTAAAATAATATTCTAGAATGGACATTGCTGATGGACATTGCTACATTTTCATTCTAATGTACTTATAACTTGATTGTGTGGTTGTGCCACTTGGCAATCTTAAGATTAATGTACTAACTGTAAGTTGGTGTGGATATGAGTGTCTGCTATGACAAAATGTAAAATTTACATATCTGACTAGCAGTCAGAAACTGAGTTTGCAGTAGGAGCTTGTTTAATTTTAGCCACACATTAGCTTAAATTAGTAGTCATCTAGATTAGCCATGTAAGATTGATGCTCTGTTAAACAAAGGAGCAAGCCTTAGCCTACTTTCTTAAGCATAAAGCCTACTGTTTGTGATATAAAGGTGAAACAATTTCTCTTAGAGCTTAGCACAATACTGGTTTATTTATTTTTTATGTAAGTAACAAATTACATTTTGTTAGTTGTTGTTTTTACTCTAGAAATGTCTTTTCCGACTACCGTTCCATTTTGACTCAAACATTCTAAAAGTCTAATGGATATATTTATATTTACTATTGGAAAATTATAGTTTTCTTATGTTGAGTATAATTTGAATGCGAAATAAATTATCATTCGGACTGACACAACATTTTCATTACTTTGTCACCTGTTGCCATGTGCTTGTGTGACACATTGGTTATTCTTTAACAAAAATGTGAATGCATCATGGACGTTTTGGTCACGCTTCATGAGCTGAACAAAATATCTGATAAATGCTCTGTCTTTACAAATATTTATTCATTGTGTAATCCGTAGATTAGAACCTAATGAACTTATTTAAATTGACTGATTTCTGTATTTGAAGTGTAACTCAGGAAAAATTGAATGTGTTATTATTATTTGGGAATGGTTTTTGTTTTGGATACCTCAGAATTGGTTGTTTGATACAGTATGCATCCAAGCATTTTACCAGCATGTAGCTTTTAACATTAACACTAAACCTAACCTACTGTATATACCATAAATATACTTTTTATCTGGGTAGACTAATGAAAAGTCACATTTTATTTCCTTTTTTTCACACTTGAGCCCATAAAACACAACCCTAATTCCGATCTTAAACCCAAGCCTTAAACAGCATGTTATGCTAGTGGGGGTGGGCCGAATGTCCTAATAGTATTTCACAAGCACACACACAGACGTGCTTAAATACACTCTCACACATCGACGTACAGTACACACCTACGGTCTCGCACAAATACACAAACACACACACAGTAACACTCAATTCCTCAAGACATGTAAATTCCTGCGATTCACTTAGAGCAACTGAAAGAGCCTGTGTTATACTTCTCATAGGCTGTCAAAGCTCAAATGAAGATTTATATCTAAGGATGGAACTGACTTGCACAAGGCGCCGTCATGACACACCGAGGCTAGACAGTACAAGACTTAGGAGAGGCAAAGTCAGTTTGTCTCTGGCACAATCCTGGGTAGATATTTACATTTGAGATTTAGACCAGAAATAACTGAGCAGCGAAAAGAAGAAGTTGCGTCCTTGAAACAGTGTCAGACATTTCTTGCAGTTAGTTACTATCAGCACATGAAGCTAGATGAGGCTGTTATTATAGTTTTACACATGATAGTCATTGATCTGGAAGAGGAAGGATGAGACAGGCTGATTTCTCTCCTCAACAGCGATAAAAAACCATTCTGAAAAACTCTTGTCTTACAGGTTTGGCTCACTGGTATGCCCATTAGTCTTTTCAGCTCAAACTGGCTTCATCCTCAACAGGTGCATGCTTCTACAGTCTCAGGCATCTCTTTAACCTAACTTATATTACATTCAAACTTTAATCTAATATATTCATACACTTATTGGATATAGATCTCACAGTTACATCGCTTGATATGTAGAAGGCCTTTGACCAATTTAAATGCCCCTTGTGGTTCTACAGAAATGTAATGTCGGAGACTGGTTTATTTAATGTATCAGGCTCTTGTACAAGAGCACCTGCGCAGCCCTTCCTACCAGCCAATCTCTGTTGCCTTCACTCAACCTTAAAAGTGGGCCGAGAAAGGGTGTCACATTGCCGCTACTGGTCATAACATCATATGCCATCTACTGTAACTTATAAGATGGGTTAAATGGCACATTGTAAGTCCAAATATATGGGAGGATTTTCTCCCAAATCTTTTAGTCTACAATTGGTCTGAAAATGTCCCCACTGTCACATTTTGACTTGATTACCCAGCATCCTCCGTCCCTAGCCTATTGGTTCAGTGTTTATGTCACTTTAGAGTAATAATCCCATCACACATGGGCCAGTCAGCATTTGGGAAAATGAAGGAATGAATAAATGAATACGCTTTTACACCTTAGACCGCTGTCATTACTTTTCTCGATACCAAGAAACCCCTCCTCTGTCTTCTCTAACCCTGACCTACTGCTTTTGATCAGTGGGGAGAGGTGAGGAACCAGGCCATAGGGGATCTATGCCTGGAAGGGACCTTTGCTTCCTTTTGATCAACTGAGAGAAAGCTGTAACCTCCATAGGAATCCTTTCTTATGATATCTGCAGATCAGGCACTGTATTAGATAGATGTTTTAAAATGTGCTCAACATCAAGCGGAATGACATCCTGTCTGCACGACCCATTTCAATCAGTCAGTCCACCCTCCACAAGCTAAATGGAAGGAGGAACGGGGCTGTGAAATACTGACAGACTGGAAGGCATTCGTGGATGGGGTAACAAGGTAAATGGTACCCAGATGTGTCCCTAACCCATAGTAGAGTTAACAATGACATGGCTTAATATGTTTTTATCTTTATTTATCTTTTTAGTGTTGATACTTTCCTTCGGATACCTTTGTTCTGTGTCTAGGCTTGTTTGGATAAAATATATAAATACTGTACCTATATAAAAAAAAATAAGAACCTGATTTTTTTACCACTTGCTGTCTACTTTTTCTTGTGCTTAATAAAATAAGACATTGTTGTGAAATGATGCTGTGTACTTGATAGGGATCTTTTATTTCAGCGGTATGTATACTGTCGATGAGTGTCATCCTGACATGCAACATGTTTGTATGGACACCCACATTTCTCCGTTAATAATATTGATGTATTAACAGAAGCTGTTATGGAGTACAAGTTTCCATTCCTAAAATGTGCGGGCTGTTCCCTGAGAAATCATAACGCTGCTTTGTTTGCAGTGAAGTCCAGTCCTCTTCCATCTACTTCCCATCGATATTCTTTTACACTCTTCAACACTCAAAATAGCAACTTGTGTTGACGATGTTTATCTTGAAGAAATGGCTTATTCACACTGCTGGCAGTTTTATTACAGGGGTGTTTTCAGCAGCCAGAAGCAAACATTTCCTCCCTCAGGAGGCTTAGTCCTGGTCAGGCAGTGTGTGCCCAGCAAGAGTTACACACGGCTCAGGTTGAACCTGGGGTGAACTCCACCAGACTCCACCTCACTCCCACGGTGGACCCAGCAGTTGAATGCTTAACCCTGAACGGCTGGTAGACCATAGGACATGTTGCCACCTACTGGCCAGTAGAGGAACAACCTGTCTGTCTTTAGGACAAAGAAGGTTGCGTTCTGGCTAAACCACTTTTAATAGGTAGCGTGCCCTAATGAGACCACTTTATTCCCAATAAAAAAATCCTTTGATCATCAGTGCCCCTTTTTTGAAAATGATCCACCTGGATTTTGCCTGTCCGAAAACAAAAATGTATTATTGAGTTGTACCCATTTAAAGCCAGGCACCACAGTTAAAACTAGGGATTTTGCATTGTGCATTTTCTGATTTTGGGCTATTTTGCATACTTTAATGAAATGTACAAATACTTTGAAAATAATTTATATTAATACTTGATTTATATAATTTTATCATAACTCCGTCAACTAGACCAAGCATACATGTTGTTATTGTTAGCAGGTTTCATGTAGACATTCAACAACTATTTTTAAAACTTTCCATGTTGAATCATGTATAACATGTCTAGGTTTATTTGTCAAATGCACCAAACAACAATAAAATTCTTGTGACATGACACCCAACAACTACGTAGTGAGAGTTATGAAGAAAAATATATACTGTAAGCAAAAATATATCAAAAAGAATAAATAAAGCAATAATATACATAAGACTTTACACTAGCAGCAGTTTAAAACGAGTACTGTAAACTAGCAGCAATCTGGGTATTATTATTGAACATTATAGATATGGCAAGTATGGCAGTAATATACATAACAGCGTAAACTTGCTGCAACTTTAGAAAGAGTAAGATGGGGAATATGAACAGTATGGTACAGTGGATATAAAAAGTCTACACACACCTGTTAAAATGCCGGGTTTTTGTGATGTGAAAGAATGTGACAAAGATAAATCATGTCAGAACCTTTTCCACCTTTAATGTGACCTATAACGTGAACAATTAAATTGAAAAAATCAAAAATCAAAAACTCACAATAACCTGGTTGCAGAAGTGTGCACACCCTTAAACTAATACTTTGTTGAAGCACCTTTTGATTTTATCACAGCACTCAGTCTTTTTGGGTAGGAGTCTATTAGCATGGCACATCTTGACATGGCAATATTCGCCCTCTCTTCTTTGCAAAAGCGCTTTAAATCTGTCAGATTGCGAGGACATCTCCTGTGCACAGCCCTCTTCAGATCACCCCACAGATGTTCAATTGGATTCAGGTCTGGGCTCTGGCTGGGCCATTCTAAAACGTAAATCTCCATCTGGTGAAGCCATGCTTTTGTGGATATGGATGTGTGCTTTGGGTCGTTGTCGTGCTGAAAGGTGAACTTCCTCTTCATCTTCAGGTTTCTAACTGATTCCCTCCACCCTGACTAAGGCCCCGGTTCCAGCTGAAGAAAAACAGCCCCAAAGCATGATGCTGCCACCACCATGCTTCACTGTGGGTATGGTGTTCTTTGGGTAATGTGCAGTGTTGTTTTTGCGCCAAACATACCCTTTGGAATTATGACCATAACGTTCAACCTTGGTTTCATCAGACTATAACACATTTTCCCACATGCTTTTGGGGGACTTGATGTTTGTTTTTGCAAACTTTAGCAGGGCTTAGATGTTTTTCTTTGTAAGAAAAGGCTTCCGTCTTGCCCCCTACCCAATTGCCAATTCTAATGAAGAATACAGGAGATTGTTGTCACATGTAGCACACAGCCAGTTTCTTTAATGTTGTAAGCCTCTTGGATGACCAGTTTTCTTCTCGTCTTTTCATCAATTTTGGAGGAACATCCAGTTCTTGGTGATGTCGCTGCCATATTTTGATAACACTTAATGATAACAGTCTTCACTGTGTTCCATGGTATATCTAATGCTTTGGAAATTATTCTGTACCCTTCTCCTGACTGATATCTTTCAACGATGAGATACCTCTGATGCTTTGGAAACTCTCTGCGGACCATGGCTTTTGCTCTGAGATGCAACTAGAACAGCTGAACTTTATTTGTGATTAATCAGAGTCACTTTAAATGATGGCAGCTGTGTAAGGACTTCTATTTAACATGAGTTTGAATGTGATTGGTTAATTCTGAACACAGCCACATCCCCAGTTATAAGAGGGTGTGCACACTAATGCAACCTGGTTATTGTAAGATATTTCTTTAAATTTTTCCCCCTCGCAGATTTAAGTTTGTTTTTCATTTGAATTGTTCACATTATAGGTCACATTAAAAGTGGAAAGACTTTTTTTATATCCACTGTAGACATATTGAATATTATAGATAAATATGAGTGTAATATGCTCATGAATGGTACATGCAAAGGAATATTCTAATGCCCATTAAATGTATCTGAAAGGACATCAGAGCATCTGTAAAGTTTGTGTGTGATCAGTATGATCATGGATCAATGTTGCTGGTTGAGGAGCCTTATGGCCTGAGGGAAAAACTTGTTAGTGAGTCTGGTAGTGCGTGTCCTGACAGCAGCAGTGTGAACAGACCATAACCTGGGTGGCTGCAGTCTTTGAGGATGTTCCGTGCTTTCCTAAGGCTTTGTGTATGGTAGATGCCTTGCACGGAGGGTTGATGGCAGCCGATGACGCGCTCCACATACTTCACCACCCTCTGAAGGGACTTTCATTCAAAAGCTTGTTTTCCGGGTTAATATTGTTAGCTAGTCCATACATGTCTATATCCGTTGTCGATATGCTGTTTTGACCCCTGTTACTTCAACAGTGGAACAAGACCATTTTCTACCTCCCTGTAAATTATGCAACACTTACAATTAGGTGTTTTACTGTAGAAACAAATGAAATAGAAATGTTTTATTTCTCTGTTTTTTGATGATGTCAAAAGGATTGGTGACATGCTCTTTCAAAGGCTTTTTATGTGGTCCCAAAGAGACAGGACTCACCAGAAACACACAAGAATATTGTGCTTGTTAAAAATGATTTGCATGGCTTGGCCTGGTCCAGTCATTATTTACTAGCACTTTATATATTTGTTCATTGCCCATCGTATCTCTTCTTGACTCTTTGATGGGGAACTCATCTGGTTGTTTGAGCAGACTAGGAGACCGTTCTATTGCCGAGCTATTTGTGGATTTTTCTACCATATTTCCACCGCATTGTTTTCCATTAGCGCTCCGTAACACACGAGCTGTTAGTGCGGTATGCACATTGACGTAGTCATTAACCCCCTACATCTCACACTCAAAAACAAATACATTCGGGGAGTTTCTTTCCTTTCGTTGATATGTATATTTTACCTGACTCTAAGCCTATCCCAACCTTAACCACAGGATCCGAACTCTAACTTAAGACCTAACCCTAGCGCTAACTGCTAGCCATAAATGTAATCCTGCGCTTTAGTGTCATCTTCTGATTTTCCCCGTCATCTTCATCACCAGGTTAGTAAATGGTGAACACACTCTTTCTTCCTGATCCGTAACCTTACACATTTGTTTTCCTGTCCCAGTGTCCTCTTGAAAAACAAGTTTGCTACACTCTTTGACGACATGAACCCTGGAAGGAACACAGTGTGTGTAATCTAACCAGGGTCCATTTACTTGCCAGTTCTGTTCGAGTAGAAAGGATGATCTCAGGACAAATGAACTGTAAATAAGGCTGTGACATCCAAGTGTTTTATTGTCGTTGGACGTTCAAAACTTAGGCACCAAGATGAAGATGGTGATGTCACTGGATGTTCAGACACAACCATGTTTCATTTATAAGAACTAGGAAGTATCCCTTATTTATATTTGGTATAAATAAATAGTACTATAGTCTGTTTTTGATGTAAAAGGGCAATGGAAATGTCAATGTCCTGGCCACATTGTTTTGAAATGTCAAACTAGGGAGTTTCATTCTCTGCTCCGTCCGTGTTTGGTTTCACTTCCACACGGTTCTCTGGGTGAGATTCTAACATGATGTATGAACCGACCTATTTAATTAAGGGCTAAATCCACAAGTAGAGGAAACAATGACTCTAATCCCCAGTGGCTTGTGCTATTGAAAGAAGCAGAATCCCTGTGTGTCCCCCAATGGAAAAATGCAATTAGAGATGAATCCCATCAAAACGTTTCATTCCACCATGCTTCGTCTTTACCCGTAGGAATATTGCTTGGGTATATGTGCAGGTGTAGTTGAGTCTTTAATAACCTGTGAATCCTGTCTTCCTGAAGAATAAAGGAAGTAACATGGGTCAGATTCCAGCTTAGGTGTCAGGACAGCTTAGGCGTCATACCCCCGTGGTCTGGATCCTTTCTGTGCCGAGCCATAACACAGTCCCTAATCACACCTGGGTTTAAAAACAATTCAACTTCATTTCTTATACATTTTGCAGGTTTGATTGAGCCCCATGAACCCAGTGCCATTTGTCACTCCAGCCTGACAAAAGCAAATAACATATTTTTTTTCAAATAGTAGCCCGTTTGAGAAAAACCCAGGACAGCTGACTATCGGGGTGACGCAACAGTTCGCTGATGCCCTACAGTTTTCCTTGGCCAAGCCCTGTGGAGCGCTTTTGGTTTAATGGTGGCTGGTTGGTCAGCTAAACCAGATAACTAATCTGACCAGACTGCACGCAGCACACCAACCAACAGACCAAAGGACAACATGCCCTGATCAGTCATGTTTAACCCAACCACCTCCCAAACATCTAGTAGAACATTAAAGTATTGAGCTTGAAATGCTATGGACATTAGGTTAATCTTACTTTTCAATAGATCCGACTTTTTAGACCAACATAGACCAACAGGAAAGAGAATTGTACACCATTATTTTCAGACACATATTGATTGACATTTACTTCAAATGAATTACAAAACTCCATATTGCCCTTCTGATAAGACGACCGCAAGTCTGGTCCTTTGTGTAGAACTTTATCTGTAACAGAACCTATATGGTAGGCCTGGGAATATAGGGACTGCTGTGTATGGCTGTTATGATGGCACATATTGGATCTAAAAGCTGGTCTCAGTACAGTGCTCTTCAGGGGTGGCTAATCACCATGCTGCTCTTGACTGGCCTGATGACAGAGTGATCGGCCAATGTTCTCTTCGTCCATGATGGATTGAATGTTTCACATCCCAGCATGTGTTCCTGATGCACTCAATAAGCCGTCCCCTTTAATGGGTCACAGCACTCATTAATTCACCTTTATGCTATGTCTCCTAGTGTTAGCTTTGAATTACTTAGCAGAGGGTGTGTGTGTGTGTGTTAGGGTGTACAGGTGCAACAACAGATTCATCCAACACAAAAATGAGACCTTGTGGTTAGAATTCGGGTTAGTTTAAGGACTAGGGTTTAAGGACAGAATGGGACATTGTGGAGGGGCTCTCCGCATAGACAGTAGAAACAAACGCTGCTCTAAATGTCTGCCTGTATTAGAGGCACAAACACTGCATTGGTCCAGAGCACTGGATCTGAGGTGTAATTGACAGGGGTGCTGGTTTCTCTGCAGGGCTAATGACTGCAGTGGGGGACTGCTACGAAGAAGCATGCCTGTCCAGTAACAGGAACTCAGTGGTCATCATGGCTGCTGTTCACCCTCTGGTCGACTCAACTCAAAGTGATGTTACTACTGTCATTAAAGATTAACCATGTCCTGAGGGAGGTTTTTCTCTGAGAGTTAGATGTGGATACATTGAATGGGGACGAAAGAAATCGTTACAAAACAGATGTATTGATTTTAACCAGAGGCTGTCAGCTTTGGCTGTGTGTGATTCTGGACCACGGCAGATTCGCCGAAGCCACTTTCTATTGCTGTGTTCAGTTTTTGTACAGCAGGAAAGTAGTGGGCCGACAGTTTCTGTGTAGCACATCGTTTTTTGCAAACTAACACAGGAATAGATCATGAGCCATACTATTACTGAAGAGAGCTGGAAATACAAACACAGTGCATTGTATTAAAATGTTAAATACACAAATTATTAACTTCAACAACAACAATTATATGGCCCTGACATTATCTAGGCCAAAGCTAACCCTCTCAGAGCTTCTTTCTGTCAGGGGCTTTTTGCCCAAATGATTTTCGGTTTGCCAGTGAGGTATGTGACTTTTGTATTGTAGTCACTGAGCTGACACTCTTTTCCAGAGTGACTTACGGTTGATGCAGACATTTTAAGGTAGCTAGCTAGACAACTCATAATAGTACAGTTGACTCAATTAGTTATATGCAATAGTCAGTACAGGAAAAAATACATTACAAGCAATGAACATCACAACCTGTAAGCCCGGCAGCTCCCCTACCAGTGAAGCCCGGCACTCCAGAGCCCCCCAGGCCAACCCCGTCCGGCCATCCCAGTCCTGCCGGGTTCTGCCCTGGGGGGGTTCTGCGTGCCCTTTGGCCCTTCCTCCCCTTTGGACTTTCAATTGATCAAAAGTCAATTTCCGGCTCAGGGTTTAGGTTTAGGGGTAAACTTACAATTGATTTTATAGTTAGAATTGGGGTTTCTTTAAGGTCCATGCGTTGTTGGTTAAGTTTAGGGTTAAACTTTACATTTAGGTAAAGTTTAGGCATAAATGTTACTTTATTGAAGTTAAGGTTAGGGTTAGGTTTAGGTTAAGGTTAGGTTTAGGATTAAGATTAGGGCAAGGGAGCATGCAATTTCTATTTTCTGGTCCCCATGAGGGTAGCTGTACAAACTTGTGTGTGTGTGTGTGTGTTTCTGATGTGTGAAAGCATTGTTTTACCAGGGTTAATATTCATGGTTGGGGACTGCAGACTGGCTCCGTTATTGATGCAGCTCTTTGCTGCGTGGCACCATGGGTTTTGTTGATTGATGGTGTGGTCCGGTTGCTGGTGTGACAGAGAAAAATGCCAGACATGTAGAGCTGAAGACATGCGTCAGGGCTACACCCCCGCTACACCAGCACTGCCGGGCAGCTACATGCCTCCATAATTAAGTCTGCTCTTTTTGGATAATGAAGAACATATTGCCTTTTATGGTATGGAGATGAGCCATGTTTCAACAGGAGCAATTAATACTGATGCTCAGGAAGATAGCAGGTTTTCCTCCCTCAACCCGAGGCCTTTTCCCAATTAGTATTTCGTGCCTCCTCTCTCCTCATCTCCTCTCTCCTCCTTATCTTCTCATCTCCTTGGTAAAATCCATTGGAAAGAGAAAGAGACGAGAGAAGGCGTGTGAGGTAGCTGCCTGAGCGCTGTACATCAATATGACAGCCAGCCCTGGGACACAGTCACAGACACCCCCAACACTGACAGACCCGCACAGAACACAGACACACCAACACAGACAGACCAGCAGAGAACACAGACACACCAACACAGACAGACCAGCAGAGAACACAGACACACCAACACAGACAGACCAGCAGAGAACACAGACACACCAACACAGACAGACCAGCAGAGAACACAGACACACCAACACAGACAGACCAGCAGAGAAGACAGACAATACACCCCAGACACACAAAGGCATACATGTATACATTATTTAATACACAGCTCCACACCAGTACACATTACTTCATGCTCTTACCGCCCACACCAGCGCACAGCATTCTGGGACCGTTTCTCCCTTCATCAAATCAGAACATCTGGACACGTTCATTTGTTTCACTGTGCGTCTCCACTTGGGAGGGACCTGGCAGATATACGTGCACATATAGGTGTGTGTGTGTCTGTTTTCATGTGAGTTTGTATTTGCACATGGGGGCAAATGTCTGGAGAGCGTATCCAGCCGTGCACAAATCAATGGGGACGTATTGATGCTGATGTTATGAGGCACTTAACAATGAAAAAGGCAATAACCTATGGCCTGGATAATCTGAAGAGGACATCAGCGGCTTTGCAAAGCAATTATAACACCTCTGCTCCTTGGCAGAACAAGTCACAGATGTGCCTGAAGCCACAGTCAGATAATGTTTTATACCAACAATATTGTCCAGGAGTTTTGGTCGTATGAACAGATTCAAATCTCTGGAGTCTGCAGCTCCGTTGAGGAAGGTTTCTGTGACGACTTGGTTTTGTCACCATTCAGTCAGAAAGGACCAATTGTGTCTGTACACACACAAACAATCACACACAGCACCTACTTGCAATCATACTGGATTATTTATGAAGAGAAACAGCATCGTGCCATGCATGGTGAGCAGGACAAAATAATAAATCAAAATGGCCTTCTAGGAGGTCTGCTCTGACTGGGAAAACATGACAGTTCTACAGGGTCCTTTGATGGAGGTGTGTCTTCCTGTTCTCAGACGTTTGTCATTACAGCAGCAAGCAAAACGGCACTGCCAGCTGCAGACCTGAACCTCCAGTCCCCCGATCAAATGACCCAACCTGTGTGTGTATGTGTGTGTGTGTGAGAGAGAGAGAGAGAGACGGAGACAGTTTTATAAACCTGCTTTGTGTTAATTGCAATGTGGACCCTGAGCCTCAAACACCAGCCAGATACTATTCTGTATGAAGAATTCACTATCTGGTCCTTATTACATTTTTCTAAACAACGTTTTTCATTTGATCTGTGGTGGAGTGGGTTCTGGGTATCCTCACAGTCTGTCTCAGTGGGTGTCATTGGATCTTCCTGTGCATCCAGGTGAAGCTGCTCCTCTGACGTGGGTGGGACTGGGGGGGGGTGGGGGGGTCAGTGAACTGTGCCTGCAGTACAGCCAACTCAACTCCTACTGCAACAGCAGGCTCTCCTCTCCTGTCCTCTGTTCTCCTTTCATCGCAGTTCCTCTTCTGTCCTCTCTTCTGTTCTTTTTTTATTTCCTTGCCTCTCCACTTTTCTCATCGCCTTCTCTCACAAAAACAGTTGTGAAAATGTTGACTGACCTGCTGGCCTGTCTGTCTCTGCTACAAACCTGTCTGTCTGCCTGTCTTTCTCTCTGTGGCCTGCCTGTCTGTCTCACCTGTCTGCCTATCTGTCTTTCTCCACCTGTTTTCTTGTGACTCACTGGATGTCTGTGACTCACTCAAAACCAGTCAATCAAATAGTGCTCCAAGTCAGTTTTTCAGTGACCCCTTGACCTCTGTCTCATAAGGACAAGAGGTTGACTCTGTGTTATGATTGGGTAATGTCAGTGTTTGTCAGTGAATCGGTGTATTTCACTCGCTGTAACTGTTTACATGTCCATCCTGCCTCTGTCACACTGTCTGAGAGAGAGTAGCTGAGGCACATACAGCCTGATTATCTGTGTACAACTACATCACAGCCTGGGCTCATTCAACTGTCATAGCCTGGTACATTTCAGTCCGATTCTTTTTCCCTCCTAATTCAACCAAACAGGCTTACATGTCATCATTTACCAGCTCTGCTTCTGCCTCAATTCTGCTGCTTTTGTTGTTGGAGCAGAACAACATTGATCCCATGAGTGCCTGTCTGTGTTACAGGTTCACCCACAGTGCAGCGGAGTCAGACAGACAGGTCAGGACAGACTGACAGATTAGGTGAGACAGATGAAAGACAGAATGAGAGACAGGTGGGTATAAACTGTATTATGTTTTAGGTCAGGTAGAGATTAGGGTTAGAGTAAGGTTTACAGTTAAGATCAGGTTTAGGGGAAAGCAGACGTGTCTGTGTGTGTGTTTGTATGTCACTTGATTGTCACAGTGTGTTTTCCTGGCTGCATGGCCAACTACAAGCCCTACAATCAGAAACATGTTAGTCCTTTCCAGTCAATTTGTAGAGATTAACAGTGACATGCCTGCTTTCGCCGTGCTGCGGATGACAGCGCCACTCTCTCTGCCCCCCCTGTAGATCAGGCTATGGCACCAGCCATTATAAAATCCCACATTGCCACAGCAACAGTAAACACACACGATGTCCTCCAGCGGGCACCACTTATTCCCACGGGGCATTAACCACTGTGTCAGTCACAGATGTGGACACATGAGGCTTGTGTGGAGCAAAACCCCTTGATTACGCCGCAATGACTGTGTAACTCCATGTTAATGCATGTAAATACAGTGTCATGTTACATGGGTTAATTGTCACAGTCTATGCGTCGCGCCGTTTTTCCCGTCTCTGCCTTGTTTCATCATGATGACTTAGGGCTCTGTGTAACTGTGTTTAGATTGAACCCATTCAAGGGGTTTGTTAACAAAGCCGGCAGGCTGTCGCGTTTGTTTTTAAAGTCAAGCAGCTGATCAACTCAATGTTTGTAGCTGTCTAGCATGTGGCGTTGTGATAGAATCAGCGGGCCAGCATAAGCGGAGAAGGCTAATGCTAATGGTGGTGGCGTGAGTCACACTGATGTATGCGGACAGAGACTTTGTGATGGTTGTGATGGTTACTTAGGTGTCATAAAATCTGTGTTTTAACCCGTGTGGTGGCCAGTGTTTAATCTACAGTTTGAGTGTCAGATCTCAACGCGACTACGATAATGGATCTCCTTCAGGGGCTTAGTGGGAGATGAAGTGGATGTTCAAATCTCTTTTTGGGTGTCCAGGTGCTTTGGGTAAATTATAAAATATATTTTACCCACATAATTATTGTCCTGAATCATTTAGTGTTTTGTTTTTCCTCTAATGTATAATTAACATTGTATTCAAAAAGTGGGATTCCATTACCTAATGCAGAGATCTGCTGACAGAGCACTGCAGGTTTCTTACATTTTCTAGTCCCAAAAGGCAACATCTACATGAACAAGAATTAAGTGTAAAAGGCTTTCTGGATTAAAAAAAAGATGCTCGCTTGACATTACACATAGGTACTCTTGTTTTTCCCAGAAATGTTCTACCAAGAAAAGGAATATGGAAATTATATGAAAAGTGTATTCTAATATATGAGAACTGTACATTCAGTGTCTCAAAAACAATGTCTGTGTTACCTTTATATTGTTTAATGTCCTTGTTTTTTTAGAAGAAAATCGACAAGATGTAAGGGAAAGGCTTCCTTTTCGCTAGGCACCCTGTCTGAGCCATGAGACATTTTAGCTGATTCAATAGTATAGAGAAGTGTGAAATAGTAGCACTGATATTTATATCCTAGTGGAGATAAACGTAGTTACCCAGAGCTGCTATTATTAATGACGATTGATTTAATCACTTCACTGGCCATTCTGGAGTTCTTAAAACTCCAACAACATTGGAGCAAATTATTATAGAAACATGATGACCATTGTTTTTGTCAGTTTATCTACACAGTAAATTATTATTTTACCCATTGATCAAAAAATGCATTCTGTGTTTTTCTATCCGGTGTTTGAGTGGGGGGGGGGTTCATATGTGTGAATGAGCCCTTTGTTACCTGCCCATACTGTCTTGCAGCCTGATTGGTTGTTAATGTATGTCATGAAAATGTGACTTCCTGAATCCAGTCCTTGCTGTTTGGTTGCCTCCCACTCCGTCACATCTCTGGCTGTGTGGGAGTGTTTGTGTGCACAGCTTTATATCTGACTGTAAACATCATTTCCTGTCTGTAAGCCCCATAGTCCATGGCTGGAGCGGCACTGTGGGAGGCAGCCATCCTTTAATTGCCCTTTCATTGTCCAGGATACTCACGTGTGCACACACACACACACACACACACACACACACACACACTCCCAGCAACCTAACCCGTCTAGAACAGACAGCGTATTACATGACTGAAAACCGTCCCATCTGTCGTATCCCATAATGCTCCTCAAAGTCTCATACAAAATCCCCTTCCCCATTCCAAGGACTTGCATGTCAGCAGAAAACGGCAGCAGTGGCTGTAATGAATAATGCATGCCATTCCGTTTTAGGAGTCAGAGTCTGGAATTTGTACATTTCCCCTGAGCAAATAAATCCTTCAAGTGTCATAATGTTGTGTGTTTGTGTGAGGGCCTGCTTAGGCAGCATATCTGCCAGATTAGAGGAGGTAATCTCCATAGCATTACCCCAATAGCCCCCATCCCCTTTTATCCTCTAACTCATCCCCTCTTCTCTCTCACTCTCATTCTCTTCCTGGAACTCTGTTTATCTCTCTTTTTGTGTCCAGGTATGCAACGTTCCCCTATTCAGTCCTGGCTCGATGTGGAATCAGACATCCCAAACCATTGCCGTTCTTCGGGAACATGTTTCTGTTTCGTGAGGTAAGGTACTCTCGTAGAAGATGAAAACTCACTCACAAGTGCCTGTTGGGATACTTGCCTGTTAAACTCAGAGTTTTCCTTCCCTTTGACTCAGGCAGTGTTTTTCTGTATTTGTTTAAGTAGCGCTCTGGGCCAGTAGACAGAAGTTGTTAATGTGAATCCCTGGTCGACAGTGTGGTCTTTCGATCTGCCCTTGAGCAAGCATCTTACCCCATTACTCCAGGACCTCTGTCAATTCCATTTCACACCAACACACTGAGCAACAACTGTATGTACTTACTTGGGGAACTGGACCGAAATAAGCACCACATATTTACCTTTTCTGAAGGGTGGACATTACACGTAAAAATCACTTAACTCCCAATCCACAGAAACAGCCACTGTCATACAGACATACACACACACACACACACACACACACACACACACACAGAGACACAGATACACACAGACACACACATACACACAAAGACACACAGACACACACTCACACACAGACACACACATCCACACACACATGGACCCAGACACACATACACACACACAGAAACACACACACACACACATAATGCACACCCCCTAAGGCGAGAAAAATCCTGCTTCCAACATCTAGCTGCACTTCATTAGATTTGTTCATTACAGGCAACTCACAAGTGATGACTTTTAATAGCATGTGATTCCCTAATAGATTACACTTAATGGTATGGCATGACTTTTATAATGAATGTATAATGCACAAAAGTGAGTGGGAGGGATCAGTTTCACTGGTTTAGTAGGCTGATATGTTATCTCTGGATTCTGCCCGCCAACAAAGACACCAGAGATGGTATTTTTCCAAAGTTGATAGGATTTACCGTCTTTGACATCTGGAATGTGTAGATCGGAGTCATACCTTGAGATTCCTCACAAAGTCATGGCATCATGAACCACATGGACAACAGAAGACCAAATGGAGGTGAACACTGAACATTATAAAACTCAGTGTATTCCGACGACATCTCTTCCAGCTGTAAAACACTGTGTTAAAATGCTGGGTGAGATTATTTGTCAAGGTGTGTTGTGGTTGCATGTAGATGTTTCTCTGCAGGACAGATCTTGATGAGATTCAGAGAGTCCATAAGTCGCAGACAGACAGACAGGCAGGCAGGCAGGCAGACAGACAGACAGGCAGACAGGCGGGCAGACAGGCAGACAGGCAGACAGACAGACAGACAGACAGGCAGACAGGCAGACAGGCAGACTGGCAGACTGGCAGACTGGCAGACAGGCAGGCAGACAGGCGGGCAGACAGACAGACAGACAGGCAGACAGACAGGCAGAGTGGGCTGGATCACCTGTCACCGTCACTGCTGCTAATATACTGGGAATCTGCTATGACAGATAGCACTCCCTGTCTCACTCCCTGTCTCACTCCCTGTCTCACTCCCTGTCTCACTCCCTCTCTCGCTCCCTTTCTTTCTCTATCTGTCTCTCTCTCTAATCATTCTTCTTCCTAATGTGTTTAATTGTCTTTTTTTTTCTCCATTTGTGGAATGAGTGCTGGGTGTCTTAGGGACCACTGAATGGGACATCTCTGTTTGATTAATACATCTGAGAGAGTGATAAGGTTTTTAATAGCCTGACTTGGTGTTTGAAGACCTGGTGCTCAGTAGGCTAGTCTCTCAGAGTGCCTCTCAGCTAAACTGCAGTGGCACCCTGGCAGGCTAAGGGCTGGGGTTGTTAAGTATGCATGCAGCTCTGCCTTCGCTACCTTGAATAATTACAGTCTGTCTGGGGCTGGGCAGACAACCCAGGTGGACTAGAGGATGAGCTGCTGATGCTGCCATAGTGTTGTGTGTGGGTGTGCACGTGTGTGTGTGTGTGTGTGCAGACATATTTCAGTGACTCCTCTGACCCATTTCTGACTCTGACCCAAACAAAACAACATTAGAGCGTGTGAACATACAGAACCTGGTGTTTGGAACAAACCCCTGCACCCCTTATCACCCCATTTCTCTCAGGTCCAGTTTCTCTGAACCAGTCTCTCTGAACCAGTCTCTCTGAACCAGTCTCTCTGAACCAGTCTCTCAGGTCCAGTATCTATGAACCAGTCTCTCAGGTCCAGTTTCTCTGGTCCAGTTTCTCTGAACCACTCTCTCAGTTCCAGTTTCTCAGGTCCAGTCTCTCTGGTCCAATCTCTCAGGTCCAGTCTCTCAGGTCCAGTCTCTCAGGTCCAGTCTCTCAGGTCCAGTCTCTCAGGTCCAGTTTCTCTGGTCCAGTCTCTCTGAACCACTCTCTCAGCTCCACTCGGCTCAGCTCCACTCGGCTCAGCTCCACTCTCCTTTACTCAAGATCTGCTCTGTGGTTCCAACACTAAACAGCAGTATGTGGCCATATTGCTATGCAACAGAAGTAATAACACTTGAGGAGAGAGAGATGGGGGGGTTGTTGAAAAGAAGAGTGAGATAAAGAGGGAAGTGGAGGGACTGTGGAGAAGGAGAGAGAGAGGAAAGTCGGTGAGAAAGAAACAGAGACAGACAGAGAGAGAGAGAGAGATGAATGCGGACAGTTAGAGACGGTTTGGGTTGGCGCAGAGTGGAGCGCCATGAAGAGGCCGTGCTTGGGGGCCCTCTGTCGGACACACCCCAGTGCTCAGTACACACCCCCCACCACGTGGGCTCAGACTGCAGGAATGCCAGTGCTGCAGCCATCCCGGAGCTCCAGAGCGGAGGGGAGAGCAGGGTGAACCCGTCTGCCAAGCGGCGTGCTTAACTAACTCTAAAGGAGGCAAGCTGTGGGCAGTTCTGTCGCCGTGCAAACCAACGAGCCCCTGGGTTCTAGAAGCACCTGGAAGTTCCCCTTTGTGAGCCAACGGGTCAGTGTTAAGTTCAGCCAGAAGGACTGAGGAAGACTGAAGAGCCCCCTCCCTCTTTATCTCTTTCCTGGGATCTACATTTAGGGGGTTTCTTCATAAACATGCAGAGCGAATGCTTCTTCTTTTCTGTGCGGGGATGCAAGCCTGTTTGAGAGTCCCCTATTTTACTGTCTGGCACCAATGTGCCGGTAAAGAGGAAGGGGGGCATGCTGGTGATTTAATCCTGGTTCTATGATTCTTCTCCCTGGCAGAAGGACAGACACCGAGATGAGATAAACAGAGAGGAGAGAAGAGAAAGAGACAAAGGGAGGGAGACAGATCAAACAGAGATCAGACAAAGACCGCGAGATAGATCAGAAAGAGAGAGCGAGAGAGAAGAGACAGAGACAGAGAGCGAGATATCAGACATTTGAATGAACCGTATGCATACTTTCTCTTGAATGTCAGAATATAGCCTGGTGCCCTAGACTCACTGAGTACTGAGAGAAATGTGTCTTAATTATTTCTTACTGGTTTCAGGTCTGCCCTTAGTCCTTCATGGATTTGCTCGGCTGCACCATCTAGTGGCAGCACGTTGTACTCATCATAAAAATAGATTAATATTGGATCTAAATAAATATGGACCTCAAAGCCTGTTCCACTACTTTTTTACATTGCAACCCCTCTAATCAGTGACTTTTTTTTAGACCAGTAACACCAAGTGAGTACAATTAATGGTGAGGTAGAACAGAAACCAGCAGGCTCTGGATCTTTTAGGGTAAGATTTGAATACCCCCGGACTATAAGGGCTCAAACCCACATTGCAGTATTTATCTTGTCACTCTTTTACCATTGTCAGATTAACTCCTAGAATGGTCCAGGCTACTGAATAAAAGCCTACAACTACTACCAGGGAGACCCCCTCCACAAGTATGCTTTCATGTTTCGTGGGATGTGATTGAAGACACTGCATCAACATTGAGATGATGTGTTTGAGTGAATCCCAGGCTCAACCTCAATTTAGGCCCCCAGGCTAATCCACAAGCAGAATCCCAAACTTGATCTGGCAATGACACAACCCACTGGGAGCCCGTGTACTGTGTGAACATGCTGTGTTGGCCCGTGTTCTGTGTGATAATGCTGTCCTGGCCCGTGTACTGTGTAATAAAGGTGTGGGCCCATGTACTGTGTGATAACACTGTGTTGGCCCGTGTACTGTGTGATAACGCTGTGTTGGCCCGTTTACTGTGTGATAACACTGTGTTGGCCCGTTTACTGTGTGATAACACTGTGTTGGCCCGTTTACTGTGTGATAACACTGTGTTGGCCCGTTAACTGTGTGATAACACTGTGTTGGCCCGTTTACTGTGTGATAACACTGTGTTGGCCCGTTTACTGTGTGATAACACTGTGTTGGCCCGTTTACTGTGTGATAACACTGTGCTGGCCCGTTTACTGTGTGATAACACTGTGCTGGCCCGTTTACTGTGTGATAACACTGTGTTGGCCCGTTTACTGTGTGATAACACTGTGTTGGCCCGTGTACTGTGTGATAACACTGTGTTGGCCCGTGTACTGTGTGATAACACTGTGTTGGCCCGTTTACTGTGTGATAACAATGTGTTGGCCCGTTTACTGTGTGATAACACTGTGTTGGCCTGTGTACTGTGTGGAGGTGGAATCATTTATGTAGTGCCCATGTGATGTGTCTCTGAAACACAGCTCCCTCCATGGAGATACTACCACTTGGCAGGCACAGCATGTGGATTAACAGTGACATGGCACCGAGATCACATGGACTACTACTGTGACCACTGTGTGATGTGAAGAGAGGAGAACAGGCTTGCCTATCTGAATCATGTGTGTGTTTGTGTTTGTGTGTGTGTGTGTGTGTGTGTGTTGAGGCTTCCTGTATTTTATCGGGCCCATCAATCCTGCTGGCTAGTGGCTCAGTGACTTCTTCACAACAAGGCAAAAGCCATCACAAAGGACCTGTTATCCCCTCAGAGGGCAGGACACTGTGCGCAGCAGCACGTGACACAGAGTACACAGAATGTGTACACACACAGCCTTTTCCAACTGCATTTGTTCTTAGTCCTGGGCTGTCTTAAAACAAGGCTACGAACTGCCCTGGGTTAGCATTTTAGTTTTATTAGCCCTAGACTAAGAATTCACACTTGTTTTTGATTTACCTATGATCATGCTACTTCCACCTGCTTTATAATGGTACCATTTTATTTTATTCCAAGCTACATTATGACCTAACAGTAATGGTGTCCCTTCCTTTTAAAAGGAGTGTTGTCCCTGTAGGGAATGCTGTGCACGGAATACTGTGCATGGAATGCTGCATGCGGCCAAGACATCACCTTTTCATATCCAGTTAAAATCATAGAACAATATTAAAATCATGGTTAAATACCTACAGCATTATCCTGTATGTTACAGATCTCCAGGAGCATAGAGGATAGATAGCTATTTATATCCAATTAGCTAAACGTAAATAGAGAAGAGGTGAAAACCGAGCATTTGCTGCCCTCGCAACTGTTGTTTGGGACTTAAATTACCTAGCAAAGTGAGATAATTAGCATCCTGCATGGCAACTCTTCTGGTTAGCCACAGATGAACACAGATGAACGAGTTTTCTTTTGGTCAGGTTTATGGACGGATGTAATACTTTTTAAAATAGCTTGCCAAATAATATACAAGCATCACAGGCATAAGCAAATGAAGTGAAAGTGCAGTTTTGTGGTTGAATGTAAAACAATTCCCACTGGTTATTGTGGCTTAGTGTTTCTAAACAGACAACACAACTCTGGAGTAGGGCCAGTTTGCCCTGGGCTAAGTTTGGTGCTAACCCAATGGGTAAGTGTGAACCCTGGTTTAGCCCTGGGCTAAGGTGCCATTTAAAACCTTTAATGTCAGTAAAAGCTTAACAAATACAATACCACACCCAGCATATACACAGAACTGACATACACACACACACACACACACACACCTTTGATTGACCTGTTGTGAATATAGATTAATGATGGCAGGCAAGCTCTTTTAAGTAACTTTGTGATGAGTGTTCTGTTTTTGTGGATTCTTTGATGAAAACCCCCAATACAACTGTAGGATGTAGTACAGTAGTGTGTGGGGTATGCAAATGAGGACAAGATCTCACACTGAGAACAGAAGCATGATGTTTGCCTTTTCACTCCCTGTCCCTTGGTTCTGGTGCAGGTTGAAGAAAGTCTTCCTGCAACGTGTCTAACATGTTCAGCATCCCACTGGCCTGTTACAGGCCTGCTGTTAATTCATAACTAATAACACAGACCTCTAATAGATAGACACACAAGCGCCTATTCAGGCCCTGGTTTCAGATAGAGTCTCAGAGTGCAGCTCTGGAATCAGGTCCTGCGCAGTCTTTTTCATTAAAATCCAAAAGCCCAAACTGATCGTAGATCTGCATTTTCCTGTGAGGATTTATGAGCAGAGGCTGTGCTGGTGATCTGTATTTCCACCACACTGGCCTAGACGTTGATTGTCACAGACGGTTGTCAGAGGAACTGCCACATGAATGACATGTGTCTTGTAACAGTTGTGCAGCTGCAAATACTATAGAATCATTCCACAGATGGACACTGAATTCATTCAACGCACAGCAGAAGGGAAACCGTCTTCATCACACCTCCTCTCAGGCTGGGAAGGCAGACATGCCCTAAACATAACCATAAACCCTAACTCCTAAACCCATCCACTAATGTTCAAGCCCAACGTGTAAATGTGAACACACACAGGCGTGCAGACACACAGGCCGTTCTCTCCAGTCAAGATCCTTCATTCATTTATTAGTCATGTGTCACTTAGCTGTTACGCGGAAATTATGTATTGGACATGGCAATGTTGCTTTTTATCGGCTGTGTACCGGCTCTGTACCGGCTGTGTACCGGCTGTGTACCGGCTGTGTACCACCTGTGTACTGGCTGTGTACCGGCTGTGTACCACCTGTGTACCACCTGTGTACCGGCTCTGTACCACCTGTGTACCGGCTGTGTACCACCTGTGTACCACCTGTGTACCGGCTCTGTACCACCTGTGTACTGGCTGTGTACCACCTGTGTACCGGCTGTGTACCACCTGTGTACCACCTGTGTACCGGCTGTGTACCGGCTGTGTACCACCTGTGTACCGGCTGTGTACCACCTGTGTACCGGCTGTGTACCGGCTGTGTACCACCTGTGTACCGGCTGTGTACCACCTGTGTACCGGCTGTGTACTGGCTGTGTACCACCTGTGTACCGGCTGTGTACCGGCTGTGTACCACCTGTGTATCGGCTGTGTACCACCTGTGTACCGGCTGTGTACTGGCTGTGTACCACCTGTGTACCACCTGTGTACCACCTGTGTACCGGCTGTGCTGTTGACACCTGTGGCTAAGATAATGAAGAAATCAAATCAGATCTGTCCATTATCATGGAAATCACAGTATTTGACTGCATTCCACCAAAGCCTCTAATATAAAAGAATGAATACATTATATAACATCTCCATCACATGCTCTAAGGTTCCTTTCTAACAATTTCTATTTTTTTCCAGGGCTTTTTCGGGTTTCACACTGACCTCATACAGACTTATGGGAGAGTATGCGGGTAAGTGACTGACTGACATTTGCATTTCCATGAACATTTCATTACACTTAGTGGTCTCCAAATCTGTATTGGGTTTCCTTCACCAATGTTGACCTGTGCTCTGTCAGACGTGCGCTATAACATAAATTGGAAGTATCAATGAAGCTAGCCTGGTCCCAGATCTGTTTTCCTTTGTGTGACAATGACCGTAGGACCGTACACATGGGGTCTGGGACCAGGCTAGTGAAAAGAAACTCCGAAAGATCAAAGAGATGCCTCCTAGTAGGCTAATGCTAGTGCCACACACTTAGATGCCCAGCTTGATTAGCCATGGGTGGGTTATACAGGCCTGCCTATGGAAGGCTGATTTCTTCCTTAAGAGCACATCAAAGGGAATAGGCCACTGGGTTTTCTCTCTCTCGCTGTACACAAAGGGTAAAGGAGTAGAGCGGGGAAAGTGGGTTTGTTATGCCTGAATTTCCTGCCAAGACCGGAAAAAAATGACTTAAGTCAGAATGCACGGATATTATGCCAAAATACATTACTACACCCTTCAGTAAGAGTAATCCGCTGGCTTGGTACCTAGTTTTTCAAAAAGAAAGGAGAAAGAGGCTCTTAGCACATTCACTGAACTCCACCGTCTCACAGACACCCTCTATTGTATATCAGCCATTGAAGTTAACAGCAGTCAGTCATGTCATATCAGTCGTAATACAGGATACACAGTATACATAAGGCATCTAATGGACAAGCCACATAATATTGTACACTGAAAACAGTTTCCATGCTAGCAGAAATCCAACATCCTACATTTAATATCCTCAGGCGAAAAGCAATTGTGATTTATATTTAAGATACTATTATATAGCAGTGTCATTTATTGCCATGTGAAACTACAGGTTACTATAAATTTTTTACACATTACAAATGTTAACAGGTTCACTTTGTATTCATATATTTGTATAGTCAAGAGGGTGGCACCTTAGCCACCGATTTGTCATTAAATGGGACAAACACACTAACAAATTGAGCCTGAGTGATGATACTCTTACTAATTCAGGCTACAGAATGGATTTGCATCCTCCCTTGTTCAGGGCTTACAGTTTTAAACCTTCCTTTGATATTGCTGGACCACTAGCTGTAGGCTGTACCCTGCTATAGGCTGGTCAGTAGGGAGTCCCATTAGGACTATTTAAACCCAGCTATAGGCTGGTCAGTAGGGAGTCCCATTAGGACTATTTAAACCCTGCTACAGGCTGATCAGTAGGGAATCCCATTAGGACTATTTAAACCCTTGCAACTGGTTGGTCAGTAGGGAGTAACATTAGGACTATTTAAACCCTGCTACAGGCTGGTGAATGGGGAGAGGTATGGGCATTTTGATAGGAATGGGCTGTAACTGTTTATGGCTTGTTAAATAGTAGGAGCAATAATTTTCAGGAGGAATCAAACCCACATGCAGCTGCTTGAACTGTTAGAGTAAAAGGCATATAATCAAATTGAATTAATAGTCTGAACTGATGTACATTAAAGTCAAAATGTTTAGCTATTAGTATTATAATATCTCTTACAGGAACAGTGATAGGCTTCATGTGTTTCTGAAGGAATGGGGCACTGCAATAGAATCAGCAGGAAGAGCTGTTGGCCCTCTGATGAAGCCTGAAGAGGAGTGTGTGTGTGTGTGTGTGCGTGTGTGCGTGTGTGTTTGTGCATGTACCTGTCTGTGTGTATGTATGTGTGTCTGTGTGCGTGCGTGTGTGTATCTGTGCGTGTCTGTGCATGTGTGTGTCTGTGTGTGTGTCTGTGTGTGTGTGTGTCTGTGTGTGTGTGTGTCTGTGCGTGTCTGTGTGTGTGTCTGTGTGTGTGTGTGTCTGTGCGTGTCTGTGTCTGTGTGTGTGTATGTGTGTCTGTGTGCGTGCGTGTGTGTATCTGTGCGTGTCTGTGCATGTGTGTGTCTGTGTGTGTGTCTGTGTGTGTGTCTGTGTGTGTGTGTGTGTGTGTGTGTGTGTGTGTGTGTGTGTGACTTTGGGGGGCAGGAATGGGATGGGTACTGTTAATCCATAGTGACAGACAGAAGCACTTCAGTCATCACTCTACTTCATTAATGAGTGGAAACCTTCAACACTCAATAAATTAGATTTAAAAATATTTGCCTGGAAGATTTCATATCTAATTATCACACCGCTTAATAAAGGTGTGTAATTATCTAATTCTTTTTATTTTCATCCAGTTTGGAATTGATTCTCATTAACAAGGCACTCAACCAGGCAGAGCTTCTGTAGTATGGATTTGCGCCACACCATGCTAACCTTGGCTAACCTTGGCTAACCTTGGCTAACCTTGGCTCTACAGTCCGTAGCTTCAGACATCCTTCTGGGTAAGGAACGGTGAGCAGTGACTAACAAAGGCGACATAGCACTGGATTACCAGGTCAGTATCTGCTCTGGCTGGCATTGCAGTGAGGTCAGCTAATCCAGAACAAAGCCCAATAAGAGCAGAGCAATAATATTGATACAAAGCCCTGACTCTGCTCACTGACACCCTGTGGTTTGCCAGGCTCATGACAGGCGGTGAGGGTGTGAGACGTCTGCCTGGCCTGGTGAACAGTCGCACTTCCGAGGTGTGACTTTCGTGTTCCTCCGCAGGCCTTGCTTCCACTGTGACGAGCACAACGTTTGACTGGATTCCTGATATTTATCCATGATAGTACCACAGCCGTGCGTGCGTGTACTCTTGTGTGTTTCAGCAGCTAATCGTGTGACCCGAACTGTCTCCGCAGATACTATATCGGCCGGCGTCCTGTGGTGGTGGTAGCAGACCCTGACATGCTCCGGCAGATCATGGTGAAAGACTTCAGTACCTTCCCTAACAGAATGGTAATTCCGGGAGGAGATTTTCACCTACATTATGTATCCATTGGTTATATAATTTTGATGCTTTTCATATATCTGTGCCTGAGTGATTTTTTTTCCTTCCATGTATGATGTTTTGTTGTCCACTGAAATGTTTTGTTGTCCACTTTTTTATGTAGTCCACTGAAATGAGATGATTAATAGTGGAGGATGCATTCCAGGATATTTGGCCACTAGTTGTAGAAGTGGTGCAGTCGAGACAAAATGGGTCCCTGAAAAATGGTGCAAAATGTCATGTAGTTGTCTGTGTGGCTTATCAAAACAACTCGCTTTCAACCTTGGAAATTCATGGCTGACTGAGGTATAATTTTTTTTTGTTATTTGCCAAAGTCCTGGAAGGAAAGTCTAACTTTTACATTACTGCTATTGAACATTTCGAGTTGACCTAGGGAATCTGTACTACCAGAGCCTGATCCCGAAACATAATTTCCATTGAAATCAGACTGTGGTCATGTATTTATTTGTGTAAAGCTAGATTGAGACACCATATTCATTTTACTGTGAACCCGCTGTAGGTCTTACATCTACAGGACGAAGATCTTAGCACGCTGCGTCAGTACACTCCCTGCACAGGTTCAGGCTCAGCCAATAAATAGCCTTTGCCTTTGAGGAACTAAAGAAAGCATGTCTGAGAGAACAACGGACCAATGGTATCCCAATGTGCCAGGGTCACAGGCTGCTAATGTTAGGATGACATGTATCAACCGCTAAGGTCAGAGGTCAGTAGGTCCCAGGCGCTTTCATCATCTGACTGTGTCCTTGATAACACCCTATGTCCTACATTGAATACTTGAATACTTGCTCCGGTGAAAAGCAGTGCACTCAATATGAGTAGGGTGATATTTGGGACGTGGCCTCGGTGCTGCTGCATGACTGCCTGGCCCGGGAAGGTTGCCGAGGGCCTAACGGGCATAATGCAGTCACCAGCGTCGTATGGATGTGTTTATAACAAAGACACACTGCCGGCCCTCACCCGACTGGAGCCATGTAGCCGAGGTCTAGACACACATAGCCGTGGGAAGTTGGGGTGTGGTTGGGAGATGCAGCAGATGCACCTCCCACTTTTGCCGCCATAACAGCCCTGACCCGTCGAGGCATGGACTCCACTAGACCTCTGAAGGTGGGCTGTGGCATCTGGCACCAAGACGTTCCTTATCTGTTCTAAACCTCAGGCATAATGTGAACTGACCCCTTTTTTAAAAGTCTGCATACTTTTAGTTCTTAATACAGTGTACTGGCCCCTTTAGCATCAATGACAGCATGCAGTCTTTTGTAATAGTTGTCTATGAGGCCCCCGAATTCTTGCAGGTGGTATAGCTGCCCATTTGTCTTGGCAAAATGCCTCCAGGTCATGCGAAGTCTATGGTCGTCTTGTATGAACCGCACGTTTGAAATCTCCTCCGAGTGGCTTGATGATATTAAGGTCAGGAGACTGTGATGGCCACTCCAGAACCTTCTCCTTTTTCTGCTGTAACCACTGGAGGGTCAACTTGGCCTTGTGCTTAGTGTAATTGTTGTGCTGGAATGTCCAAAAGTTCAAAATTGTCCGCCTGTATTTTCTGATAACATGCTACATTCATCTTGCCATCACTTTTCACAAGATTCCCCATGCCTTTAGCGCTCCATGCTTCACAGTGGGGATGGTATACAGTTCACTATAGGCCTTGTTGACCCCTCTCCAAACATAGCGCTTATGGTTGTGACCATAAAGCTCTATTTTGGTCTTGTCACAAATTAGTGTGCCAGAAGCTGTGAGGCGTGTCAAGCTGTTGTCAGGCATATTGGAACCAGGCTTTTTGGTGCCATTGGCGCAGTAAAGCCTTCTTTCTGGCAACTCGGCCATGCAGCTCATTCTTGTTCAAGTATCGTTGAATTGTGCTCCTTGAAACAACCACACCGTCTTTTTCCAGAGCAGCCTTATTTCTCCTGAGGTGACCTGTGGGTTTTTCTTTGTATCCCGAAAAATTCTTCTGACAGTTTTGGCTGAAATCTTTCTTTGTCTACCTGACCTTGGCTTAGTATCAAGAGATCCCTGAATTTTCCACTTCTTAATAAGTGATTGAACAGTACTGACTGGCATTTGCAAAGCTTTTGAAATCTTTTTCCATCTTTACGCAGGTCTTTTGACAGTTTTTTTTCTGATCCCCATGGCTCACGATCTAGCCTGCTCAGTGCATCCATGTGAGAGCTAACAAACACATTAACTATTTCTACACAGACGCTAATTGGAATTTAAAAGCCACAGGTTTGGGAAATTCACCTTTAATTGCCATTTTTACCTGTGTCTCACCTTGTGGCCAAACATTCAAGGGTATATACTCTTTTGATCGGGGCCATATGGGTGATTTCTGTTATAACTATGATTTGAAAAGGAGCCAATCAACTATGTGATGATAAATAGTTTAATTTGATCAATATCCTTAAATAAAAGATTTTTTTTTTGCATGATCAGTCATATTTTCAATGCCATGATATCACAATTTCTGCCAGGGTTTATCTAACTTCTGAGCACAAATGTACGTGGAGAGAGTGAAGGGGTCTGAATACTTTCCAAAAGGCATCAGTCAGTATAAGTCAGTATAAAAAATATTTTAACACCAATCCACTAGTCTTTTAATGCACCAACCCCCTAAAATATCATGGTATATATTGGGACTTACTCTCAGCCATACAGCCCCCCAGATCCAGGCCAGAAACGGGAACTTTCTACCTGTTTGATTAAATGAATTTGATTTAAATTCTGTTGACTTGCCAGCTTCCTGTCCTCAGTCTTCAGAGTCATTGTCCCCTGCTCATCCTCTCTAGAAGGAGCCCACATCACTGGCTGAGGACATGGTGCTGAGAACTGGCTGTGCCTGCCCTGCTGCTGTGTGAACATATTATGGAGATGTGCCCCTTACTGTGTTACTGAGGGCTGTATGGGTGGTGTTGTGTTGTGTTGAGTCTACGTTTAGCTGTGTGTGTGTGTGTGTGTGTGTGTGTGTGTTATTGAGGGCTGTAATGGGTGGTGTTGTGTTGAGTCTACGTTTAGCTGTGTGTGTGTGTGTGTGTTACTGAGGGCTGTAATGGGTGGTGTTGTGTTGAGTCTACGTTTAGCTGTGTGTGTGTGTGTGTGTGTGTGTGTGTTACTGAGGGCTGTATGGGTGGTGTGGTGTTGAGTGTACGTTTAGCTGTGTGCGTGTGTGTGTGTGTGTGTGTGTGTGTTACTGAGGGCTGTGTGGGTGGTGTGGTGTTGAGTCTACGTTACCTGTGTGTGTGTGTGTGTGTGTGTGTGTTACGGAGGGCTGTATGGGTGGTGTGGTGTTGAGTGTACGTTTATCTGTGTGCGAGCGCATCATCTGCACCCAGTAACAACAGCAGACCCATGAAGACCGTCTCCATGGAAGCAGAGAAACAAACACACTTTACCAGAAAGCTGTGGAGACAAATAAGTGTGGATAGAAAGCCAAATATGTCTTATGATTTCACATAATTCATAATTGTAAAATACCAAACAACTTCCAGTTGCTTTTCCTACGTATTTCGCCGTGTTAGAACGTTACTCATTTGATGGCAAAACACAAAATAAACCATGATTCACTTTATTACGTGTGTCCGGATGTTATACTAGTTATGGATAATGTGAATAGATTAAAATGATGAACATGGCTAATACTAGTATACACATTACAACACCACATAAAATCTGTTGTCATGTCAACCTGAAACACCAGCATTAGCCACCTAACATTTTATTAGAGTTAATAAACGCTTCATAAACGTTTATGAATGTTTTATGGGCATTGAACAACGGTACCAGTAAGGAATCAGTGACAGGTTAGAGCTCAGTTTAAGTGGCAGTGCTCTGTATTCCACAGTGGTTCTACCTCAAAGTCTTCTGTGTTCTTGCATTGTTTCCTGTGTTAGTTCAGTCACAGAGGCCCACAGGCTTTAAGCAGGACTTAGGGATGAAAGTGCTACATGCAGGTCTGGACAGGAACACCAGAGATAATAGACTAGGCATGCTGATTCCACCACGGGTGACTGAGTGGTGACCTCTGACCCAGGGGCCGGGTGGTGGAGGACGGCTGTGGAGCTTCTATGTACACACACGGTTCAAGGCCCGGTGCTTCTGGCCTCAGCTTAAGACCGCGCGTGTCTTTGCTCGCATGTGCCTCATCCATACAGTATGTGTATTATTGTGTGTTTCTGACATGCGTCCTGTCCCTCCATGCTGTTTAGGCCATACGTACTGCCACTAAACCAGTGAGTGATTGTCTGCTGATGCTGAGGAACGAGCGCTGGAAGAGAGTGCGTGGCATCCTGACGCCGTCCTTCAGTGCAGCTAAGATGAAAGAGGCAAGACCACACCCCAGTTTGGCTCTTCTTTTCATTCATGACTGTTGTTCAGCCCTGCTCTGTTCGCCTCTTTCTTTTTTACGCAATCCTTCACATCCTCTATCGTGTTGCACCTACTTCACCTCTCGCTAATATCACACCGTCTTTACCTCTCTCATATCACACTATCTTCACCTCTTATGTCGCACCATCTCCAACCCTGTCTCATATCACACCATCTCCAACCCTGTCTCATATCACACCATCTCCAACCCTGTCTCATATCACACCATCTCCAACCCTGTCTCATATCACACCATCTCCAACCCTGTCTCATATCACACCATCTCCAACCCTGTCTCATATCACACCATCTCCAACCCTGTCTCATATCACACCATCTCCAACCCTGTCTCATATCACACCATCTCCAACCCTGTCTCATATCACACCATCTCCAACCCTGTCTCATATCACACCATCTCCAACTCTGTAACCTGTTGCCAGGTTTGAACATACACATACATCTACTACTATAGGATTACTTAAACTCCTGTATGCAGATGTCCATCTTTTAACTCCACCTTTTAATGTTGCTTTTCAGTGTCCATCGATTGAAAATGTATTATTAATGTAAGCATTTTAATCAGAGGATTTAGAACACAGGAGATGTTAGTAATAGAATCGAAAAATTATAGCTTGCTTCTAAGCATTACATCTAATTAACGTCTGAAAAACCAGAGGAAGAGGGGTAACACCCCCCCCCCCACACCCCCCCCCCATGTGACTTCTGTTTATGGCATTGTGACATTGTAATTGAGTGTCATTAGAACTAGCAGTCAGGCTGCTTTACAGCGTGGGACATAATTACCAGGGCCTCTTGGAACAGCGTGTTTTGTGTGCTCATTGAGTCCCCTCTGCTGACACCGTCTCAGTGATTGAGGGAGATTAGCAAGCCTGCCTGTCTGTCTGTGACACCAGAGGACGCTTCCGTGGACACACGTCAGGAGTGGGGATTTAAATGAACTAACTGTTCTCACATGGCACTGAAGACCAGCCAAATCGAAAACCCTCTATTCTTCCACTTACTGTAGCCCTGTGAGGGTGTGTATCATCACTCTGATTCTCAGAACTATAAATATATAACGCGAAAAGGTCAGTGTTCATTTGCAAAGCACAGCCTATTACTACTATTTGTTTTGAGACAATGGGAGGTTATTGGTGCCATGTGCAAGTAGGTTTGGCATGGCATGTCATGAAAACCAAAGTTAGGTTTTCTCAAAGACAAACAACCCCAGGGCATAATATACAGTCACATGTAGGTATGTCATTATTAGTAAACAGATGAAGGGTGACAGGTCATGTAGGTATGTCATTATTAGTAAACAGATGAAGGGTGACAGGTCATGTAGGTATGTCATTATTAGTAAACAGATGAAGGGTGACAGGTCATGTAGGTATGTCATTATTAGTAAACAGGCAGAGGGTAACAGTACATGTAGGTATGTTATTATTAGTAAACAGACAAAGGGTAAGAGTATGTGTAGGTATGTCATTATTAGTAAACAGACAAAGGGTAACAGTATGTGAAGGTATGTCATTATTAGTAAACAGACAAAGGGTAACAGTATGTGAAGGTATGTCATTATTAGTAAACAGGCAGAGGGTAACAGTACGTGTCGGTATGTCATTATTAGTTAACAGGCAGAGGGTAACAGTATGTGTAGGTATGTCATTATTATTAAACAGACAAAGGGTAACAGTATATGTAGGTATGTCATTATTAGTAAACAGACAAAGGGTAACAGTATGTGTAGGTATGTCATTATTAGTAAACAGGCAGAAGGTTATAGTACGTGTAGGTATGTCATTATTAGTAAACAGCCAAATGGTAACAGTACATGTATATATGCCAATAATATGTTACTAGTGCTGCTGGAATGTGTATCCATGGCAACCACCAGTGGAAGGCAAATTTCAGGTGTGGTAAAACCAAATGCACACCTCAGTCCCCTGATACTTTTGGGTTGTCTCGCTTGACAACTGTTCTTGGAAAACCACTGAGACCTCTGTGTTTCATGTTAACATGCAGTTTTTACTAGTTTTCGGTCTGCACATGATATGTGTAAAAAAATGAAATTGCAATTTTGAAATGATATTTGATGGCGATTCTCTATGCAGTTTATATAGACACATGTGTCTGAATGGTTGGACTAATAGAAACAGAACTGAAATTGTAGTGTTGCAAAGTAGTATGCAGAATTGTTCTTCTATTGGATTATATTTGAACTAACAGAACAGCATCGCAAAGTTCCAGCGGATCTAAAAGTGGGTAGGAGGATCTGCACTGCTTCAGTGAGCAGTAGTAGGACTGTGTGCTGGGAGAAACTGCAAGAGGAGGAAAAACCCTGAAATAAACTACAAAAGTGACATTAAACAATTCAATATATTTCATGCTCTTACCATATGAATATTGCACATGTCACTATTCAGTTTGATTCAAGTCCATAGTGAACCGTGTAGGTAGCTTTTTCTAAACAGCAATGCTGACAGAATCCTTCTCTAATTGACAATCTAGAATGTATTGTTTCTGTCCCTTGGATTGTGTGAGCGACAATCATTGCATTTGTGTTCTTTATCTGTCTCATTGTCTTCTTTGAGTGTGCGAGTCTGTGATTACTATTCTGAAAAAATAGCTCATGAAAGAAACTCCATTAAGAACATCACTGAGAATGGAGTGGGATTCAGGGTGAGCTAATAACTAGTTATTGCTTTCTGCGTTTGGGTTTGGAAATCAGACATTTTAAACCAGTCAACACGTCTCTCTGCCTTTGATCTCAGAGGTTATGAGCATCAGTGTTGCGATAACACTTTGTTCCGAGCAGCGTTGTGTTGTGTCCCACACACACGCACACAGCTTTGCTCCAGAATATAGCATGGGAGAACTGGCCAATGGCGTGGGGCTGACGTGAATATTAGTCATTCATTTGTTGATTAACTATGATCCACTAACATTACGATCAGTGTCAAATGCCAGACAACTGGTGCTCAGATGTCCGGAACATTCCGTAGACACTGTTTCATTCATATTTTGTTTGCAGCTTTTTGAGTAAGAGGTGGTGTCGTCTTTAGATAAGAGGATAGTGCTCCTATCGATCTGTAGTATAGAGAGGAAGACAGAAATTCACCAGAAAATTCCCCAGAAAATTGATAAACTAATCATATAATTAACTATAATTGGTTATCCTATATCCTTTCACCTGGTGCAAACTGTTCCTACAATTTTTGGAAGACCAATGTAAAGGGAAATGCATGTTTTGAACACGCAAGTAATACTTCTTCATAATCGTGGATTATCACAGAAACATAGATTTAACTGGAGCATATTTCTCCACATGAACAACACTCAGGATGGATAAAACTACTGTCTCACTGTGTGTCTCATACACTGAAAGTACCCCTACACCATTTGTACAGTACTGCAGGTTAATGAAAAGGTTCATTTGGGGGGGAAAAACATTCACTTGTTTCCAAAGACATGATTCATGATGTTCTCTTTGTCTCCAAGGCTGTGAAAATTGTTGTAGAAAATGTTTAGAAGATTATGGAAATGAATGGGTCTATTGCGAAATGTTCCCTTAATTTCAGGGATAGCTTGCTGAATAGCAATAAAAAAAAAATAAGTTGATATTCGATTGAGATAGATTTTTGAGTAAAATGCCTCTGGGTCTTTCTATGCAACAAGTAACGGAAAGTCACAGTGTGTGTATATATATACACAGTTGAACATGTTTTCCATAGAACAACAGGAAATGGAAGCTCATCTGCAAAAACACTGTGAAATATATGAGAACACAAGAACACTGACAGAAATCTGCAGTTTGATTGTTAATATGCAAGCATCTCATTGTCTCATATAGTTCTGAGTTGGGGTGGGATCAGGGTTGTGGGTTCTGTGGATGATGAAAACATGGACATTAAGGTGAAATTAATGCATCCTAGTTTTCAAGGTCACAGGGACCACGTAATGCACCAAAATCTACCCCACTAGGACTCCATCCCCTTGAACTGATCCCTGGTGTAATTTGGAATGTATAGTAACATCACTGCAACGGAAGATGCTTTGAAAAAACACTGGGAAATAATGACATGAGGAATGAATAGTCCTCGGTTGGGTTACTCTTTATTTTTTTTGTCCGTCTGCGTCTTTCCGTCCGTCTTTTTCCCCGTCTGTCTGTGGGTCTATCTGCTGTAGTCTGACTGTGTGACTGACCAGTAGCCCCAGCCGTTCCTCCGGGCTGACAGCCTCATGGCGTATAGATTTTCATTTGAGCCACCTTTGCGCCGCAGAGGGGGGAGGATACTTCTGCTGTCAGATCCTATCAGGCTGCTCGTTCTTCTTCATCTGTCCTTCTGCTCTCTGCCCCTGACCACAGTACCCTGTCCTCAACCTGAGCCCCAGTCACAATATTACCCTTACACTTTTTTATTTTTTTACAAAAGGTGATTATTTTCACCCCCATTTTAATATGCCTTTATTCTAGCTTAAAATTGTATTATTTAAGAATGCTCAATAAAGCATTACTTATGAAGTTTGAATAGGGAAGTCTTAATTAATGGCTAATAAACCACAATAAACAAAATTTCTTCTGATTTATTGGATATAAAAAAGATAAATATCTCATGTACGTGCTCAGATCCTTTATTCAGTACTTTGTAGATGCACTTTTGTCATCTTCGAGTCTTTTGGGGTATGCCTTAACCGGCTTTGCGCACCTATATTTGGGCGGTTTCTCCTATTCTTCGTTGTTCAAAACTCTGCGCCCAGACTACTCACACACACCATGTCCCAGCTGCATGTCAGCCCTATCCTGTGAGTTACACTGGCTTCCTATCTCCCAGCGCATCAACTACAAGATCCTCCTACTGACATATAAAGCCCTAAACAATATCGTCCCTGCCTACCTCTCTGACCTTCTTCTTCCATATCAGCCAACACGCTCACTCTGTTCTGGTACTGCAGGCTACCTCATAATCCCCAAGTCCAAGCTCAAAGGCTTTGGTGACAGGGCATTCTCAAGGGTTGCTCCTCATCTCTGGAACTCTCTCCCCAAAACCATCCGTGACTCTGAGACTGTCCCCATCTTCCACCAACGCCTCAAGACTCATCTGTTCAAAATCGCCTACCCATAGCCAGGCCAAATCCCACACTCTCAATCTTCGTTGTTTTGTCATACTATTTATTTTGTTTCTGTTTTTTTTCTTTTCCATGTCACTTTTGTACAGCGTCTTTGGGTCCCTGAAAAGCGCTATATAAATATAATGTATTATTTTGCAGGTCCGGTCAGATTTGATGGGATGCATTAGTTAACTACAGTCTTCAGGTCTGTTTAATGGGATTCAAGTGCAGGCATAGTTGTCTCTGTGGCGGTCTCCCTGTATTGTTTTTGGGGCGAAATGTGTGCTGGCGGTTGTAGTTTCGGCAACTGTGGCATAGCTTGGAGCGCCTCCTTCTCCAGGCTTGGCCCTTACATACCTCCCCTGACAAGCGCACAAGAGGAGGCAGGTGTGTAGGTGCGGGGCTGGCCCTGCCGGTTGCCCTTGGATTCCGGACTCTACCAGCGTTGGTGTGACGCTGAGTCACAGGGACACATTATACACTCACCTAAAGGATTATTAGGAACACCATACTAATACTGTGTTTGACCCCCTTTCGCCTTCAGAACTGCCTTATCTCTACGTGGCATTGATTCAACAAGGTGCTTAAAGCATTCTTTAGAAATGTTGGCCCATATTGATAGGATAGCATCTTGCAGTTGATGGAGATTTGTGGGATGCACATCCAGGGCACGAAGCTCCCGTTCCACCACATCCCAAAGATGCTCTATTGGGTTGAGATCTGGTGACTGTGGGGGCCATTTCAGTACAGTGAACTCATTGTAGTATTCAAGAAACCAATTTGAAATGATTCGAGCTTTGTGACATGGTGCATTATCCTGCTGGAAGTAGCCATCAGAGGATGGGTACATGGTGTATATGTATGTTTAAACAATTATGAATTGAGTCTGTATCATAACAACGTGGAGGAGGTGAAGCTCTCTGACTAATGACTAATCCAGTAAGTTAGTATATACCGGTAAAGCTTATTACTAGCTAATATGCTATTAAAACGGTCAGTGGCAAACGGCATACATAGACTCTATTTGTGGTGGAGGTAAACTTAGTAAAAAAACATTAGCAGTTTAACTACGACCCAACCAGTCAGTTTAACTACGGGCCGGCTAAACTAGGCTTGCCTGGTTTCTTGTTTTGAGTGAATGACGTTTTAAGTTTTCAGTTTTCACACTTTTGAAACCGCATTAGCAACCAAAGCGAGGAAGCATGCTGCTCGCTTAAGAGGAGTTGGATTTGAAGCAAGTCCCCTCATCTGAAGATGCCTGTTTTACTGAGAAGGATCAGCAGACAGTGTTGATGTCTGCTGCTTTACTGAACACAGCTCCATTGGAGGGAGACATAGACACACATCCAAGACTCGAGGCCCATGATTTTTAAGTGTCTGTCCCACCCTCTCTGCTGCCTTCTTTTGTCTCACTCTCACACTTTCTCTGTCCTTTTCTCTCCTCCGCTATGGCCAGTACAACAGGGAGAGAGATGAAAGGTTAGAGAGAGCGAGAGAAAGGAGGAAGGATGGAGAAAGGGAGGGAAAGTCCTGGATGTACCTGTGTGAAATTGGCCTGCCACAACAATGCAAAATAGGCTTAATCGTTTGTGCTCCATGTGTGCTGTTAAATGTTAGAATGTTTTATCAGTCATTCTGAGGTCACTCAGCCCCCAGCATGCTCCAAATTCAACATAAATAGTCTCATTTGTTTGTGCCGGTTTCGGTGCTGGTGATGTCATCACCTAAAATGAAATGTCTCATATATAAAACACTGCCGAAGCACAAATGGAACTTAACAGGAAAAAACAGCCTAGATGTAGCACAAACAATTGAGCCTAATTTGAGTCAATTTGGAGCATGTTGGGGGTCTGACTGACATCAGAATAAAACATTTGTTAATATAAAACAAATGACAGTAGCACAAACAAAAATTTCAACTGCAGAACCCAGCAGAAAGGATTTTGCCAAAGCTTTGCGTTGGTGGGGGGCCAAATTCACGTAGTTCCAGAAGGTACCACAACCATGCCTATCAGCAGTGAGACCTGCAATTCAGAGTGTTATGTTCTTCTCGTGACCCTGATCCATATATTCCATGCCTTTCTGAGGTCAAATACACTATGAGTGTCCTTATTGTTTTTGATAACAAGAGAGTTAACTAATGATTTGTTGTTTTTCATCATTTTATTGTTTCTCAAGACGGTTTTATATCATGGACTTGTTGTTACTGCTGTTTTACTCTCCATATCCCCAGATTGATTGTAGAGAGACAGACAGTTCTTTTTGAGATGCGTCTCGCTCGGTCTTGCATTGTAGCACAGCAATCACCATGCTCAGAAGAGCTTTTCCCTTAATGAATAAATGAATTAATTAGATCTGTGTTTGATCCATTATCATCAGGGTCTTCTCCCCTCTGGTAATGACCTCTGCAATGGTGCTGACTTTAATGGGATTTTAATTGATTCAGCTCTTTTCTTCATGGTGTCTTCACACACAAACACACACACACACACACACACTTTCTGAGAGGAGCTGGAGATGAGTGATGCATCAGCCACATAGTTCGGTAGGATTTACTTCCATGCCAAATTGCCAGCCTTTTGTCTGATTAACCTTGATTGAATGTGTTCTTTTGTTTATTTAATGTGATGAGATAAAATGGCTTTACTTTCAGTTACATGTATATGATATAGGTAGCATTTCCCAGCCATACTCATATCATTAGACCCAGGGTCCCCATGATTTTCTATTTAATATTACAGTATGTTAGATGAATGTAGTTAAGAGGATGTCTTTGTTCTCGTGCAGATGGGTCCTCTGATCAACACGGCCACCGCCACACTGCTCACTAACCTGAATGGAAACGCCGAGTCCGGAAAAAGCTTTGACATTCACAGGTACTCTACCTCTGAAGGGTTAAGAGTTCTCTCAGTTTCTCCTCAATCGGTCACTGTCTAGTTGTGTCGTCTGGTTGTCTATATATCTCTGTCCTGTCTTGTGTGGTTTTCTTGTCATTCGTGTTCTCTATGTTATCTCTCTGTTAATGTTGCCTTGTTAGATTAGCACACCTGTTCCTTGTTGTCTTGTTAGTCTTCACACCTGTTCCTCGTTGTCTTGTTAGTCTTCACACCTGTTCCTCGTTGTCTTGTTAGTCTTCACACCTGTTCCTCGTTGTCTTGTTAGTCTTCACACCTGTTCCTCGTTGTCTTGTTAGTCTTCACACCTGTTCCTCGTTGTCTTGTTAGTCTTCACACCTGTTCCTTGTTGTCTTGTTAGTCTCCACACCTGTTGGTCTTTGTTCTGATTGGGTTATCTATTTAAGCCTTGTGTGTCAGACTGTTGTGAATTGTTCAAGTATTTTGTTCCTTCATATAAGTGGTTTGTGTTGCTCCAGTTCCTGTGAGTGCTATTAGTATTTCTAGTTTTTGTGTTCCCAGTCAGGCCTTAGCAGGGGTGTTTCAGAAAGCAGGGTCAACATACTCTGAGTTTAAACCACATCTCTGGGTTGACTCACTCTGAGCTGTCAAACTCAGGGTTGACGGTTTCAGAACAGGTGGTAACAATTAGTCAACTCTGAGTTAAGTTAACCCTGAGTTAAGTTAACCCTGAGTAAAACACGTGCACGAGGAGATAAAAAGCCCTCATCAGTGGAATGCAGATAACGTGATTCATCATGGCAACAGGAGACAAAGATCTCAAACCCTGTACTTCTCATCAGTGGAGTTAGAAATATTAATGAATCTATATGCAGAATATGAGTATATGTTCAAGAAAAAAGCAATACAGTATCAGCAGCATAGAAACCTAAGCTAGTGTGGCAGAACATTTCTGACCAAGTCAATGCGTGAGTATTAAAGGAAAAAAAGGTAGGTTTAATCTTGAATGTTTCACTCATTAAACATTTTTATAACGTGTGTGTGTGGGGTGTAATATCATGTTCAAAGTTTATTTATCAAATGCACAGAAAAACACAGTGTCATTCTGAACAGTGAATTTCTCGTGACACATGACATCTACATAGTAAAGATTTGGAGATCTATAAAGCAGAAATATAGCAATAATATACTTAGAAATGTAAACTAGCAGCAATTTTAAAGAGAGTAGGATGGGGAATATGAACAATATGGGTAGAAGTATAGAATATTATATTATAATATGAATGTAATATGGCTATGAATGGTACATAATATTGTAATGTACATTTAATGTACATGGAAAGACATCAGAGCGTCTGCAATGTTCGTGTGTGATCAGTATTATCATGGATCAGTGTTGCTGGTTGAGGAGCCTTATGGCCTGAGGGGTAAAACAATAGTGAGTCTGGAAGTGCGTGTCCTGATGCTCCGGTAGTGTCTACCAGACGGTAGCGGTGTGAACAGACCATGGCCTGGGTGGCTGCAGTCTTTGAGGATGTTTCATGCTTTCCTAAGGCTTCGTGTATGGTAGATGCCTTGCACAGAGGAAAAATGGCAGCTGATGACGCACACCGCAGACCTCACCACACTCTGGAGGGACTTGCGATCGGAGCGGCTGCCGTATCAGGCAGTTATGCAGCCTGAGAGGATGCTCTCAAAGGTGTACCTGTAGAAGTTGGTGAGAGTTTTTACAGACATGCCAAACTTCTTGAGTCTCAGGAAGTATAATTGCTTTTGGGCAGTTTTCACTGCCGAGTTCGCTTGTCTGGACCAAGTGAGGTCATCCATTTATGCAGCTGAAACTCAACAGGGACAAAACGTACTTGGCAGCAACTGCAGATGAAATATAAAAATATACTTCAAACAGGAAAGGTATAATTTCAGTACAAGCAATTGTGATGTTGTTTAGCCTCCCCTACCTAATTAAACACCTTTCACCTATATTTAATTAGTAAGTGAAATTTTCTAATAAAAAAAGTACAATTCTCAAAAAAAGTACAACTCTTTGTTTGTCTGCCGGCATATTAATGCTGTGTGAAGACTTCCTATCTACATAGTCTCCTTCATTTAATGAAGAGGCTGTGATAGGAATATGAGTGCCATCTATACAGCCAGTCACATCTGGAAATCCTAAAATATGAACTGATTAGTGCTTAAAGTCTCAAAGCTTCATACGAAATAAACTGATTTCTGCTTAGACTGATGCCTGCAATTCTGTGGAATTCTTCTTTGATGAGTCTTGTGCGTCTGTGACGCAAAAGTGTTCACTAAATGTTTCAGTGCAACAGTCACATCTCTGGCAACCCCACGGTTGCCTTGGAAATGTGCTCAGCGTCACCATTGTTATACAGAAAACTGCAACACAAAGAGTTTGTTCTGAACTGAGAGAATGTACACAATGTCTCATAAGAATGAGCTGAGAATATTGTTCCGATAAATCAGGGCCAGATCCACCCCAGATAGAATCTGTGCCCCCTCCCATTTTGTTTCCCCTTAAACACAGCAAATGGTATATGAATTAGATATGCCCCCCTATTGATAAAGAATGCCCCCTCAGTCATTTCAACCTGGACCCGGTCCTGAGATAAATGATTGATTACCGGAAACACGGTAATGCTCAAACAGATAATCATTATGGAATGATAAAACATCCAAGCGGGGCCTGATTACCCTCTCCCAACAGAGATTTCTGCGCTTCAATAGCAACTAGCTCTTCGAGAAAAGAACATGCCCTGTGTGACACATTCAGGTGGCAGGTTTCAGTTAAAGAGTAGGACAAACTCTGGGTTAGTTGAATAAAACCTGCTAGCGAGCTGGTTAGCTTCACGGAGTACGTTGCCGTAGTAACTGACTAAGAGAAACGCTGAACTCGCTCTTTGAAACCGTACACCAAGAGTTTCTATCAACTCTGAGTCAACAAACTCTTAAGTTTTACTAAACCCGCTTTCTGAAATACCCCCAGTGTCTCTTAGTCACTTGTTACTTTGTTTATTTCACTGATCTGTTCCTGTTGTGTTGCTATTCCAGCCCTTCATCATTCCTGTTGCGTCGCTATTCCAGCCCTTCATCATTCCTGTTGTGTCGCTATTCCAGCCCTTCATCATTCCTGTTGTGTCGCTATTCCAGCCCTTCATCATTCCTGTTGTGTCGCTATTCCAGCCCTTCATCATTCCTGTTGTGTCGCTATTCCAGCCCTTCATCATTCCTGTTGTGTCGCTATTCCAGCCCTTCATCATTGTTTTCTATTTAATAAAGTCCCCTCCACTACTGGATCCTGGCCTCTCTCTTGGCCCCCAATTCGGTTTGAACTTGATCTCATTCTCATCTTCATCTGCTTATCCGGTATCGGGTCGCGGGGGGCAGCAGCTCCTACAGGGGACCACAAACTTCCCTTTCCCGAGCCTCATTTGCCAGCTCTGACTGGGGGATCCCGAGGTGTTCCCAGGCCAGTGTCGAAATATAATCTCTCCACCTAGTCCTGGGCCTACCCCGAGGTCTCCTCCCAGCTGGACGTGCCTGGAACACCTCCCTAGGGGAACCACCTCAACTGGCTCCTTTCGACGCAAAGGAGCAGCGGCTCTACTCCGAGTTCCTCACGGATGGCTGAGCTTCTTACCCTATCCCTAAGGGAGCAGCCAGCCACCCTTCTTGTACTCGCAATCTTGTTCTTTCGGTCATGACCCAGCCTTCATGACCATAGGTGAGGGTAGGAAGGAAAATTTACCGGTATATCGAGAGCTTTGCCTTCTCTTTTCGTCACAACGGTGCGGGAAAGCGAATGCAATACCGCCCCTGCTGCTCTGATTCTCCGGCTAATCTCCCGCTCCATTGTCCCCTCACTCGCGAACAAGACCCCGAGATACTTGAACTCCTTTACTTGGGGAAACGCCTCATTCCCCACCCAGAGGAGTAGAACTTGATCCAAAACATTACATTTATGTCGTGAAAATTTTAATCAATCAATACATTGCATCCATCATTACACAATGTCTCAATAAATATTAACTACAAATATCAATATGTTTAACCCTCCTACATGCACTGATGAGCTAAAACAGGTGAAGCGAATAACATTGATCATCTCCTAACAAGGGCACATGTCAAAGCCTGGGTAGATTAGATTGTAAGCGCACTATCAGTTCTCATAATCAACATGATAGATGCAGGAGAAATGGGCCGGAGTAAAGACCTGAGTGACTTTGACAAGGGTCAAATTGTTAGGGCCAGGCTTGTGGGGTGCTTCTGGTCAGCAATGTTGAGTACCAATTGTGGAAGATCCTACTAGAACAGCTGAACTTTATTTGTGATTAATCAGTGTCACTTTAAATGATGGCAGGTGTGTAATGACTTCTATTTAACATGAGTTTGAATGTGATTGGTTCATTCTGAACACATCCCCAGTTATAAGTGCGTGTGCACACTTATGCAACCAGGTTATTGTGAGTTTTTTATTTTTCCCCCTCAAAGATTTCAGTTTATTTTTCAATTGAATTGTCCACATTATAGGTCACATTAAAGGTGGAAAAATTCTGACATGATTTATCTTTGTCTCATTCTTTTACATCACATGAACCTGCCATTTTAACAGGGGTGTATATACTTTTTATATTCCAAGTAGTTTGTGAAAGCAACATGAAATTACTATGTTTCAAAAAAGAAAACTGCTCATTGGGTTATAAAGGAGATCAACTCAACCCCAATTTAAATAAATCTTAGCAATTGAGAAAAAGTGAAACGGCTCTTCATGATATCAGCCAGATACCTGTTGACTAGCTCTGTGTACTTTGCAGTTGTTTTGGCAGTTTCACCATGGACGTAATAGCCAGTGTGGCATTTGGAACCCAGGTGGACTCTCAGAAGGACCCAAATGACCCGTTTGTCCACCACGCCCAGAAGTTCTTCTCTTTCTCCTTCTTCACTCCACTCATGATCCTCTTCAGTGAGTACTGGGAAAATGCCCTGAGACTAAACGTATTTCAGATATCCCAAATGCTCAAATCGTTTAATTTAGATACCCTTTAATTCCCTGATGCCATAAATGGACTGTGTCTTCAGTCGCTTTCCCCTTCGTGATTCCTCTGGCCCGCATCCTCCCCAACAAGAGGAGGGATGAGATGAACAACTTCTTCATCAACTGCATTCAGAAGATCATCAGACAGAGAGATGAGCAGCCTGTTGAAGAGGTATTCCTCGGTTAGAGTCTAACTCCCCTGAACCAGAGAATTATGTCTCCTATTTTTCTGTTTGCTGTGTGTGTGCATGTGTGTGTGTGTGTGTGTGTGTGTGCGCGTGCTTGTCTAGCGGCGGCGAGACTTCCTACAGCTGATGCTGGACACACGAAGCAGCAAGGAGGGCGTGTCGCTGGAGCACTTTGACGTGGTCAACCATGCAGACGAACTGGCCCCCACACACACGCACCCTGAAAATGACCGCGACGCCCACGAGTCGTCCAACACACGCTCGGTCCAGACACAGAAGAGGATGATGACGGAGGATGAGATCGTGGGTCAGGCCTTTGTTTTCTTCCTGGCTGGTTATGAGACCAGTAGTAACACCCTGGCCTTCAGCTGCTACCTCCTGGCTCTACACCCTGAGTGTCAGAGCAGACTGCAGGCTGAGGTGGACTGCTTCTTCACCAGATATGTGAGTACCGCCTTCTGGCTCTCCATCATGGACCTTGCATTCATTTGGCCTTGTGGGGGTCTTTTTTTATAGCATTTTTGTTTACTTCCTTAATTAACAATTGAAATAGTTTGGAATCCAACTAGATTAACGTGGGCTTCGGTGTCATAGCGTAGTGTTTTGGGTGTTATAGCGTGGTGTTTTGGGTGTTATAGCGTGGTGTTTTGGGTGTTATTGCGTGGTGTTTTGGGTGTCATTGCGTGGTGTTTTGGGTGTCATAGCGTAGTGATTTTGGGTGTCATAGCGTAGTGTTTTGGGTGTTATAGCGTGGTGTTTTGGGTGTCATTGCGTGGTGTTTTGGGTGTCATAGCGTGGTGTTTTGGGTGTCATAGCGTGGTGTTTTGGGTGTCATAGCGTGGTGTTTTGGGTGTCATAGCGTAATGTTTTGGGTGTTATAGCGTGGTGTTTTGGGTGTCATTGCGTGGTGTTTTGGGTGTCATAGCGTAGTGTTTTGGGTGTCATAGCGTTGTGTTTTGGGCGTCATAACTTGGTGCTTTGGGTGTCATAGCGTAGTGTTTTGGCATGGTTCGATGATGGACAGACCCACTCCTGAAAGCCCATCTCAGCTGAAATGAGTCTCTATCAGCTACAGTGCCAATCTGCAGGCCAGCAGAGGTGATGAGCTGGAAACCCATACAGTGACAGTGATGAGCCCTGGATTGAACAGAAACAAATTAAAGTGACATGGGTTCTGAAGGGGTTGGGGGGGTTGGGGGGGGGTTCATAGATGGAGAGATGGGTTGGCATTTTTCAGATTGAGGATTTTCAATCTGTTTCTCCAGGTTCACAATTGCCCTGCATTTTGATACATGCTACCACATTACTGGAAGATGATGAAGACAGCACTCGAAATACCATTCCATGCTTTTTGGATTAAAACAGTCTTTGTCTGGCATCTAGATCAAGCCTGGTTTGAAGCATACACACAAACACACACACACACACACACACACAAACAAATACTGCTAATCAGTTTGCTGATTGGTTGTTTGATTTCACTCTGCATGGCCTCAGCCAATGATTCTTTTCGTCGATGGCTGCAGCCATCAATGTTTCCAGCCTTTACAAAGTGCCCTGGCATGCATTGTTCTGATGCATTGTTCTGATGCATTGTTCTGAGGCATCGTGACAGTGCAGTAAGAATTTACACAAGTTAAGCATCTATCGTAGATTTGTGCAAATGCACAGCGTTATTCGAGAACATTGAACTGTTGGCTTTCATACTTTCTGAATTATCAGTACTGCTCAAGCTACCTGTCTCACTATCCACATATTGAAATATTCTTAATTGCTAAGATACTTTTAATTAAACTGGAATTGATCTATAACCCAATGAGCACAGCGGTATTTTTTGTTTGCAAAACAGTTATTGATTTCTCATTTGTTTCAGATAAAACACAAATCCTTAGCATATTTTTGCAAAACAGGAAACACAAAACTCTAGAAAAGATGCAAAAAACTCAGTTGATCATGTCAAACAAAATTAAAACCTTTGATCACAGCTGAACTCATTTGATTGTGAACCTCTTTTCCATGTATACAAAACGTATTTGCACCATTGTTTAATCAGCAGTCCTTATTCAGTCCTTATTCAGTCCTTATTCAGTCCAATCAGTCCTTATTCATGGCATAAATGAGGTCACCTATGAGTTGCTATTTGCAAGATTGTACCAAGCGAGGGGAAGGGAACATGGTGGTGGAGTATCTCACAGTGTAATACAAAGAAATATAGTTTTACATAAAACGTGTGCCACAATGAATGACCCTGTTGTCAATCATGTTCTTTCCGTGAGATAGGCAGGGCAGCCGGCCAGCACATTAACAATAGATCCACTCTGGTATTAAAAGGGTCTCACTGTATAGAGTACAATACTTGTAAACATTGCAGTGATGTTTCTGCAGTGATTTGTTAGCTTTGTGTGTCATCTTTTCATTCTTTGTATATACAGCATGTGTAAAGAGTGGAAAGCCTAGTTGGACCAAAGTGCAATCAAGAAGAACTTTAATGGAGATTTGCACCAGGGTGGTGTTGGGAATATCTGGGTGGTGTTGGGAATATCTGGGTGGTGTTGGGAATATCTGGGTGGTGTTGGGAATATCTGGGTGGTGCGTGTTTGGTGTGTCTGTGAGACGTGTCACCACGTCCCAGTGGAGCACCAGACCATCACATCTGACTTCGGGCTTCAGACAAAGTAATGGAGGGTACTCCTGTGTCCTACAACCTGAAGAGCCTTGGTCAAACAAGTGCTCTTTGTAGTGAATAGGGTTTTTGGGACTCGGACAAGCCCTTGTCCGTCTCCATGTCAACACCCTCACCAAGGCCAGAGCCACAGAGAACAGACTGGCAGATAGTTTCCCAGCTTCATCCCCAGGCTACGGCCCACAAGCCTGGCACCGCGACCATTTTCAGCCTCCTCCTCTGGGAGTGACTGTGGGACGTATTTGTCCCAGCAGGGGGAGACCCCTAATGGAAAACAATTTCTGGTGTTTCATGATTCAAATGAACGCGGCACTTTCACTGAGTCTCGACTAAGACATGAACACTAAGAGAAGCTACTGTATCCAGGTGGTACAATGCCAAATGTAATGTTCCCTGTATGTAAACCTGCTAGCTACTGCAGTAACATTCTTTTTTGAATATATGTTGGGGTAATTTCTGTGCTTTATTTCATATTCAGGACAGAGTTTTTGCTGAAAGAACTGACGGACAATTTGAACTCTTGATGCAGCAGTAACTTTCTTGGGTTTTTCCAGACTCAGTTTCCCTGCATTGTACATTCAGCAGTCCTGCAACTAGTTTTTACGATTCAGGAGAAGCAGACGTGTCCTTATTTATAAATGTTCTCACAATCTAACAGGAAAACCTACAACTGCGATGGGGCATCGGTGCAAATTTAACAGTGCTGAGAATATGTTTTCTTTTTTGTTTTCACCTAATTCAGAGGTCTCAAACCGGTTCCACGGAGGGCCATGTGTCTGCAGGTTTTTGGGTCTTCCTTTAAATTGGTTCCCAGTTCAGACCTAAACAACCGGGTGAGGGTAGAAACGAACCAATTAGTGACCTAATTAGTCAATTAAGTACAAGGTGAGAGCGAAAACCTGCAGACACTCGGCCCTCTGTGGAACTGGTTTGAGACCTCTGATTTCCAAGTTAATCTGATGTGATACATTTTTGTTTATCTCATTGAACATGTTCTGCTGTGGACCTTTCCTTTATACTCTGACCTACCTCTGAAATAAAGCTCTGACATTGGCAGTTCTCATTTGTAACTTGCTCAGCAGAAAGTCTGGTATTTAATGTTATGTAGCCTAATATAGTAAAATCTCAGGTGAATAGTCCTGCCTGTTGATGGGACAGGGAAAACACTACTCTATATACAGCTTTCGTTCTGGGCTCCTGACTAAACCCACCTGCCTCAAAACACAACGTTCCATAAGTGAAAATATCAGCGGTAGTTTATTTGTTTGTTTCACACAGACAATGTGTGAAACTAATGTAATGACATCTGAACACAGATCCCTGTAGGGCTAGTAAACTTTCTGACTCGGACTACTGTATTGGTGATTCCGTGATTTCAGAAGAGAATCATTGCAGGGTTGCAGGGAACTTGATTGGACGATACACACAGCAAAGCCTGTGTACAAATGTGTTTATAGGTCACCTGGGTCTCCTTCTGGGTCTCCACTTTACCTGACTTCTGATTGTACAGTGAAGGTCAGCTCTTTGTCTCTGCTCCTTCCATGCTTTCTCAACCCACTGCCTTACTTTCAGTGCTGTGAAAGAGATTGACTGTGTGCTGTTTGTACCTGCTTTGATGGTGTCTGGATCCCTTCTGAAAGCTTTTTTTTTTTCCTGTCAGTCAGTCTTAGCAGCACTGAAAACAAAACCGCACACCCACACATTTCTGAAACCTTTTAAATGTTCTTAGACCAGTTTATCATGGTCTGAAATCCATGCAAAACGTTCCAATCTAGTTACAGTGAGTTGTCTGTAATTGTCATTTTTATTCAGAAGCATGCTTGGTGGATGAGGTTTTTTAGCCATGAGTCACCTCACTCATGTTCTGGTTGTGTCAGCAGGCAGGCTGTGATTGCCTGGCCTACAAAGGAGGAACAGCGTATTTGGTGAAGCCTAATGGCAGTGATTCAATCATCTCGGCTCACTCTTCCCTGGGTGGTATCACCTGACTGACACTCAGGTTAAAGCAACCAGACTCTCAGATCTGTCACAGACTCAGGCCACCCTCTCTCTGTGTTTCTCATTATGTCTTTCCCCTCAGACCCAATGCTGGGTCAAATGGATAGCTTCATTAGGTCACCATTGTTCTCTTGCTAAATAACAGAATTTGTTTGAGACACAGCAAGGCTCAAAATGACTCGCGATGAAGATGTCAGGATGGACGAAGAATCTTAAATGACAATGTTTCAGGCTCGTCTGGCCCTGCAAATGCTGCCTGTTGGAAGAGGGAGGGAGAGAATTAGAGAGAATGAAAGAAACATAAACTAAAGAGGAGAATAGGGTTAGGGAACACAAAGTGAGAAACTGGTAGAAGGGGCGTGTGAAGATAGAAGTAGTGTCTATAGGGTTCGGGGATATAGTGGCACAAGAGGAAACTTGTCATCTATTGTTTTAGTTCCAGTGGAAAGGTGATGAGTTATTTCAGAGTGCCTCTTCTTTCCTTCCTACAACTATTTTGGGTTTGAGGGTCTCTGTGGGCATTGGAGAGGTAAGGGCTGTGTGAAACACTGCTGTAGTGCTGTGACGTTGAGCCCGGCCCAGCAGTACGAGCAGCAAAGCCTCTGCCCACAGTCGGTCGAAAGTCAAAGCATCACTGACGCTGAATGTGTGAACTCAAGTGACACAACATTTTGTGCGTCTCAGACAAAGGGTTGCTTTCAAAAGGGAGCGAGACAGTAAGATCAAGACAGAGGGGAATAGAGGGCGAGGAGTAGGGAGAGGAGTAGGGAGAGGAGTAGGGAGAGGAGTAGGGAGAGGAGTAGAGAGAGGAGTAGAGGGGGACAGGGATAGAGGGAGAGCAAGAGAGAAGTGTAGAGGGAGAGAGGTAAGAAGAGAGGAAGACAATGTTGTTCCCAACAGCTAATCTGACCCGGCTCAGGGTGTGTTAGTCAGAGCTGCAGCCGCTTACCTGTCCTGTGGAAATGATTCATCTCAATCCTGCCTGGGAGAAAAGGAATCAGAGGGACCTTGAATAGGAACTCACAGTTTCTTTCATTTTACCCCTCTGAAACCAGTGACCAGTGGGACAGTCTGACATTCAGGAAGCTATCAGCAGATGCCTGCTCCAATTCACACAGGGTCATATGCATTTGTGGAGTGCTTTTCAGCTCCGACCCTGGAGACAAAGGAGTACTTCTGCATTTCTATTCAACCTGGTAGTTAATGAATCTCAGGAATAATCAAGAAGAACACAACAGCTGAAATCCCCGTCCTGAACCCTGGAGCTGAGTGACACTGATTTATGGGAGATTGAATTGTGTACATTTTTAACCCAACCCTTCCAGATGCAGGGAAGTGCAGGGAGATGCCACATTGGGC